>NC_135419.1:22152602-22452602 GCF_051991245.1 Festucalex cinctus | reverse complement strand
GGAACACATCAATGTACACCCCCTCCCCTGAGGCAATGACCCTTAACCTCAGATATCCAGCAGGAGGTTGAAGATCAGATAGCCGATAAGAAAGAAAGCTTATACTGATCTGCACAAAATGGACCGATAGATGGAAAGCAGGCTGGTTGCCAGTTCTTTTTCACAAGGTAATGATGCATGCACGGTGTTCCCACTTTATAAGTGTGGGCATTTCTGGCAATTATGGTCAAACTAAAAGAGGAAAGACAGCTCAATTGCCAGGAAACCATATCAGCAACGTATAACTTGAAAAAGAAAAAAAAGCAGAATTTTAATGCTAAGTGATTCATGTTCTTCTGAAAACTTAATGTTCACAGATGGCAGTTTTTGTTTTGCTTAATTAAATCGGAGAAACACCAATTATAAACCAATAAGTGTGCATCTTTTTTCCCTTGTGTACGTAGACCAGCAGATTCAAATCTTGAATGTCTCCCAGTACACCGCTGACAAACTACAAGGAGGTGACCAATAGGGATGTAACAATATCCAAACATCACAATACAATCATATTATCATGATACGAAGGTCACAATACGATAATTATCACAATATTGGCGATATTAAAAAATATACAATATTGTAAAAAAGAGAGCTCATACAAAAATAAAAGCACAATATTGTGCTTTTATACATAACAGCAAGGCATATAAACCACCTACAATCTCTAATAACAATATTGGGATGTCACTTACTTGCTAAGACAAGCACACATTGATCGCTTCACAAGCAAATTAGGTTCCCCTTTATCTGACAATTAGCATAGATTTTAAACATAGAAGGCCAAAACATCCCTAATGAAAATTAAATTGCACTAATAAACTAGCCACTAGAGGGTGCTAGAACTGCACAAATGGAAATCAACCTGACTTTTTTTAACAGATGTGTTCCTTTTAAATATTGTGAACATGACGACGATGATATTGTGGCAGTTTTAATATCACGATATCACAATAATGCCCTTATCGTGACATCCCTAGTGACCAACTACTAGCCTACAAACTACATATCAATTTTGATTCAGATTTTTAACACACCCCAATACTGGGCCATTAGATGTCATGCTTATTGCACTACGACATACATGTGTATACATGTGCTACAGTAAACATGATTAGAAATGGTCAAATGTAGCAGTACATATAATTTAGATTATCTACAATGACTTTAATAATAAAATCAATCAAACCTAATCTACAATGTAATATAGGAAAGGTCTATAGACACTCATTTTGTTTACCTTTTTGTGCAACAGAAATATCCATCCATCCATTTTCTGAACTGAGCTTGCTCCCCATAAGGGGGGGACATTTTTCTATGTTAGTTTAGGACACATAACGTAACCCGGGCTGATCGGCAATGGCGGGGAGGCATTTTACGATCATTTTTACATGCCAGATGCATACTGTACGGCCACGCCAACCTCTGAAAATATATTTTTTTAAAACGATCGCACCAATAATTTATATTTTATGAATGAATGACGTTGTCGTCGTCCTCTCTGCTCTGTACAGCTTAATGGCACTATAAACGCTTACTCTCAGTCCAACCTCGCTTTCTGATAATGTCATCTTTCTCGCAACTGGTACTATACTACAATATTATTGGCGCAAATCCATTGCCATGTGTGGTAAATCAGGTGCAAATTTGCTCCAAGCTGTCAGTTTTGTGGTCGTGTTTGCGCCGGTATATGATTAGAGCAATATCCTTAGTGAGTAGGTGGGTAACTTGGCACAGACTGCGGGTGCAGTTGTGGTGCAATATTTCGCGCTATTACCGGACGCTTCTTCGTGAATATACCCCATAGTCGCCGGTTTAAAATTCTTCCTGCTAAATTTCCCTGTGTTGAACTCCTAAACTTCAGCTCAGCTTCTCTCTTGCTTCTACATTATATTCTGAAGACGAAAATATTTTGCGCCTGTCAGCTTTGCCCCTACCTACTTTCCTTAACTCTTTGACTGCCAGCCATTTTCGGAAAAGGGAACCCCATATTGCCAGCTGATTTACAGAATTTTACCGATCTTTCAAGCTCCACAGAAAATGTGTTAGGACTATGGAAACTCGGATACTACCAAATGAAAGATTGAAGTCTCATCTTTCATCTAAAAAAAAAGTTTGTTTCTACCTTATTCGGATCTTCAGTAATCAACAATAGAAAACAGCTTCGTTTCACCCAAATCCTCTATTTTCTTCCAAAATACGGAGAAATCAAGCTTTTTGTGAAACAATGTTATTTCATGCACTCTAGTGAATTTGGCACTTTTTTTTTTTTGCATGAGGGATTCTACAAACACCTAAACTTCTATAAAACACTACCCCAACAATAAAAAATGTTTTTTGATTGCAAAATAACAGTTTATTTACATGCAACAGTAGCAATCCGAACAAACAATTTGGAAAACTCTTTGCAAACTATTTACACGTGCGCAACAGTTTTTGTCAGTCTGCTTCTGCATGGACTGATTTGCGTAGAGGTTGGTATGATGAACGATGTGCTGGAGAAGTTCATTTGTGATGAAGAGCTCCAGGATGTCAGCTGGCAGGTGGGAATTCAGCTCTGCTGCAGCATCCCTTGGTCCTGGTTTTGCAGCAAAGGGGAAGATGGTTGGCTGCCAGCCGAATTCATCAACTTCAAGCCAGCCAGAATCTTTGGGATCTGCAAATATACATTTCAATATCATATTATTTTAGAGCAGTGTGATGCAATGTGTGTGTGTGTGTGTGTGTGCATATGTTTACCTTTTTTTCTTGGGTGTATTGGTTGATGCACATTCTGTAAATTATAGAAGACGTTTACCATCAAATATTTTATTAGTGCTGTGGAGAATCTTTTCTTTTTACCTTTGTTCTGCTCACTGTGAGAAGGGTCACTTTGGGCCCTATGAGGGGGAGCTGAAAGAAACATATAAAATTACAATACTATCGAAAGACTTTCCTTTTATTGTTGCGGTGTATTGAAAACGTTTTTTTGTTTTGTTTTGTTTTGACCTTTCTTTGTCGTAGAACCAGCGGTCGGACGTTGCTGTGAGCACGATCTATAAAATATACATTCACGTTTGTATAGGTAATAGATGTTTTAGTGTATATCAGCACATTTACACACGCTGCTAGCAGATCGCCCGAAAAGTAATCTTACTAGCAATCTCTTAGCATGTTAGCGCTTACCTTCACGTTCTTTGGAAGACTGTCCAAGACTGTCTTGCATCGGACCCATAGTAGTCGTCATCGTCCGATGAAACGTCATCTGTGCAGACGTGCTCGGTTGTGCACCACTTTTCTCCGGTGTTAGCATCGCTCGCCGGTGGGGCCTTAGGACGTTATTAGCATCGCTAGCCGGTGGGGCCTTAGGACGTGGTCAAAACGGCCGCGTCACCGCTTCAACTATGACTTAACCCCGTCATCACTGTGCTCTTGAGCACTGGTCGATGCTTTTGAGCTTTGAAAATAAGGATCAAGCGTGAGCTGCTTGCCATCTGTAGCCTTTTTGACTCCCTTAGCCAAGTTAGCCATTCTCTCCCCCTCAACACTCTAGCTCAGCCTCTCTTCTTCTACTGTTGTCTCCTACCCGATCTTGTCCAAAAGACTCATCACAGCCATCTAGTGGCCAGGAATAACCATTATAGTAACCCGATCGGCTTGATACTTGGAGCACAGCTGGCCAAGGCTTTCCTCCACCCGTTTCCATAAAAAAACATAGTAGACGTCAATTAACGTCTATGGCGGCCAATCCTAGGATTATACTGAACGTTTTTAAACGTTTATGGCGGTCAAAGAGTTAACCATAACTCCTTCCAGACGATTACTGTAGTTATATCGTGCCCTCATACTGATGATGCAGGTTTCATGTTCATGTATGTGGGGAAGATGTCAAACTCATCAGGCTCAGCAAGATACATATGTTGATCAGTTTCCTTCAGATGTTGATAGAAAAGATATGTGGCAGGCCGCACGTCACACGTATGATCACATCTGATCGTTTTAACTTTACAGGTAGCAAAAGAAAGACAGCTTTACTTTCCAAAAAGGAGACTCTCTGAAGACTCAGTCTTGGCATGCTAGTTTGGCAAACTGATAAACACAAGACATTATCACTTCTGAACCCTGAGTTTCCCTTTATTCATACTTTCCCTTCTCCTCTTCCCACAGAAAACATGCCAAGCAACATCTCCTTTCTCTTGCACAATTACCTTTTAAAATCCCAGATGATGCTTCAAAAGACCACAGAGACCTTGGTCTGCATCAGCATTTGCAGTTCCTTGCATCAGCTCAAATATAAACAGCGTGTCGCGGAAGATAAGGCCGAGGAGGAGGAGAAAATCATTTGGGCATGTTGTCACAAACACTGTCATGTGGCTTAGAGATCCTGTCGTCCCTTGGGGTGGAGGTACGAGTAAATGACTGTCATACCTGGAGCTTCTTGCTGCAGTCTGATCTGAATTCATCGGTTCTCATCTACATAACGTTAGGCTACAGCATTTTGCTCATGTTCATTGAGTTGTTTACTGTTTTTGTGTACTTCCGTGATTGGTCACAATCAGGACAAGTGGTATTGAAAATGGATGATCTGGTTAATAGTAGGGATGTAACGATATCCAAACATCACGATACGATATTATCACGATATGAAGGTTGGCGATATTTAAAAAAAAAAGGGAAAAAAAAGAAAGAAAAAAGCTCATACTAAAAGAAAGCACAATATTGTACTTTTGTACATAACAGCAATGCATATAAACCACCTACAATCACTAATAACAATATTGGGATGTCACGATAAGGGCAATATCGTGATATTGTGATATTAAAACTGCCACAATATCGTCGTCGTCATGTTCACAATATGTCAAAAAGTCAGGTTGATTTCCATTTGTGCAGTTCTAGCACCCTCTACTGGCTAGTTTATTAGTGCAATTTAATTTTCATTAGGGATAGTTTGGCCTTCTATGTTTAATATTTACACTAATTGTCAGATGTAAGGGAACCTAATCGATCAATGTGTGCTTGCATGAGCAAGTAAGTGCCTCAATATTGTTATTAGAGATTGTAGGTGGTTTATATGCATTGCTGTATTGTACAAAAGCACAATATTGTGCTTTTTTTTTTTTTTTTTTTACAATATTGTGATCTTTCTTAAATATCGCCAAGGTCCCCACAATATAGTGATAATTATTGTATCATGAACTTCATATCGTGACAATATTGTATCGTGATGTTTGGATATCGTTACATCCCTACTTGCTTGCTAATGCAAGCACACATTGATCGCTTCACAAGCAAATTAGGTTCCCCTTCATCTGACAGTTAGCATAGATTTTAAACATAGAAGGCCAAAACATCCCTACTGAAAATTAAATTGCACTAATAAACTAGCCACTCGAGGATGCTAGAACTGCTCAAATGTAAATCAGCCTGACTTTTTTAACAGATGTGTTCCTTTTAAATATTGTGAACATGACGACGACGATATTGTGACAATTTTAATATCACGATATCACGATATTGCCTTTATCATTACATCCCTAGTGAATAGCTATTTTAACCGGCAGTCGAAAGAGTAAAACTGTAAATGTATGCCAAAAGAACGAGACAGACATACTTTATTGTATTTAATTAAAATCGTGTCATATGAGCTCATGATTCACTCAATGCAGCATATAAAGTGGGAGATTGTCACCCGTGATACGGAATTTCATTATACATGAGTGACTCCCACTGGGTTTCTCAGAAAACTGTTCAGTGGACTAGTGATCCTTGAAACAATAATCTTCACTGAGACACGAGACGTCTCCAATCAAAGTGCTGCACGTTCGAGCTGTGGAAATTCCCTCAAGTAGCTCGATTATTAATTTGATATTTAGAGTCACTTTTAATAAGTGTTGTTCAAAGACATGCATTACAATAAATAATGACATTTATGGCATGTCACTCAATTGCCAACCCAACAAAAAGCAACATTTTCACAGAAGCAAACTTCATTTACAGATTTACCAGGCACCTAAAATACATCTTGCAAGCATGTTGCAAAATATAACAACAATGTGGGGTCCGAAAGATTTTTAGGTGCCTGCCTTGATTTGTGTGGTGAAAAGTATGCTGTTATCAGAGAAGATCGCACGTCATCTGTACATGCAAATCCAGCTTTCAACAACACATACCGCTAAAGACTTTAATCCACTTGTGCTTTAATATATGCAAACATTAATATGATGATTGCAAGGACTCCTTTTAGTCAAAATAATTCTCTGAACATAGGGCGAAGACGGAGAATATTCAATGGTAAGACTCAAGGTCATTTGGGATGGCATATATTGGCATCATATAATAAGCATCTATAAAGTAAGAGAATATTTGAGGAACCTACACACTGTAACTCTATATTGTTACTACTATTACGTCAATATGTCTGTGTAGATTCTCTTTCATCCAGTTCATGACAACTTGTGACTGGACTTGTTCTTGTTTATTCAACAGTCAGTCAGTCTCGGGTGGCCAGCCTCTAGATCTCAACAACAGCAAGAGATCTGCTGGCACACCCATGAGTCAAAATCACAGCCCGCTTTAATGCGACACATGGAACAAAGTTACACAGGCTCCAACAGACATTGGCTGGAGTTGGCGACAAAGATTCACCACCCCCATTGTTCCAAAAAGGTGCATGCTTACAAGTACATGTTAGAGGATGATGCAAATATGAGCGGTATGAAGGATATGCCATTAGACTCAGTTGATTATGTGTAGCTTGACGGGTCCTTAGTTTAACATGACACACCTGGCAGGCAGTGGGACATCTGTTGCATTCAATTACATCATCATGTGTTGTCAGCGAGAAAGAGAGAGAGAGAACAAGAAGGTTTGCTGCCTCAATACTTGATGTACTCACAGCCCTCTGAGAATCTGTTCACATTTTAACACCTTTTAAGTGCTCACAGAATGATGTCACTTCCTCCACTGGTGCTTTGTAAGTGAAGGTATATCCATTTTCTTAACCGCTTACTCCTCACAAGGGTCACGGGGTGCTGGAGCCTATCACAGCTGGCTTCAGGCAGTAGGCGGGGTGCACCCTGAACTGGTTGCCAGCCAATCGCAGGGCACACAGAAACGAACAACCATCCACACTCACAGACACGCCTAGGGATATTTCAGAGTGCCCAATCAACATGCCATGCATGTCTTTGGAATGTGGGAGGAGACCGGAGTACCCGGAGAAGACCCACGCAGGCACGGGGAGAACATGAAAACTCTGCCCAGGAAGGCCGGAGCCTGGACTCGAACTTATGTCCTCAGTACTGGGAGGCGGACATGCTAACCAGTAAACCACCGTGCCACCAAGTTAATCACTTTCATAATTTAAAAAGGAAAAAAATGACATTGACAGTTTGACATGAACATATA
Organism: Festucalex cinctus; assembly: GCF_051991245.1. Lineage (NCBI taxonomy): Eukaryota > Metazoa > Chordata > Actinopteri > Syngnathiformes > Syngnathidae > Festucalex > Festucalex cinctus. The sequence continues at coordinate 22,445,177 of NC_135419.1, read as the reverse complement.
TCCTGAATGTCATAGGCAAGTTATTTATGCTTGTCTTTAATGCATGTAGTTATGTTTATTGCTCAAACACAACCAAGTCAGCTAAAGATTCTTCTGCGGTCAAAATTAATAGTGTGATTAATCTGTATTAATACATGATTAATGTACATAGACATACACACACACACACACCCCCCACACACACACCCACACACACCCATATATATATATATATATATATATATATATATATATATATATATATATATATATATATATATATATATATATATATTAGGGCTGGGAATCTGACTGTCAATTCAATTATGATTTTTGGGTCTGTGATTCAATTCAGAATCGATTTTCTGCTTCAATTTACAGATATGCAAAAAATTGTCATGATCTACTCCAGTCTGTTTTGCAAGACAAGATGACAAATAGAGACATTAAAGTGTCTTTTTTTTTTTGTTTAAACATTTATTCATTTTGTATTGGAAGTGCATTTTCCCACAAAAACAGCATGTGGGCTACATCTGCCTTTTCCCCTTCTTCTTCATTTCTAATTTAAATAAAATCGATGTTTGGATATTAAATATCGATTCGATTAATAAATGAGAATCTCAATTCTTGTATGAATAGATTTTTTTTGGCACACCCCTAATATATATATATATATATATATGTAAGGGAAATCGGTCCAATTAATTATTAAATCAATAATTGTTAATTATTAAATTAATAATCAATTGGCTCATTAATTGAAGGAGACTCAAACTTAATATTTAAATTAAGTTGAGCTTGCCTGCGGAGCACCACATCTCTTTTTGATAATTTTATCAGGATAACAGATGAGAACCTCGTTGAATCAGTCATTAAAATGAAGGTTGTGCCCTTACTACAATTTTGTGAGTTCTTTGTTCAGCTTAGAGGTCACTATAAATTGATGAAACACACACACAGTAAACCAGGGGTTGAGTTTTGTGCACGTTTATTCTCTAACCTAGGTGGGATAATCTACTTAGAATTTCAAGAAGCAAAACTAACTACTATGATAGGAAATGAAACGAGAACTAAAATAATAAAAAAAATAATCAAAGGAGAAGAAAAGAAGAAAAGAGAAACGGTCTTAACCAAGGTGATAGACTTCTTAAATCAAACCAACATGGGACCCACAATCAACCTAGTTTGCACCAATTTGTACTAGGGCAAAGGCCTGCAAAGTTGCACTTACAGATGGGGTTGGTCTGAGAAGCAGGACCCTGGATGGAGACTCGCCAAGCTCGTTTGAAGAAGGGATGAAGAAGGTTCAGTTCAGGAGAGAGAGAGACAGGTCGTCCGGCTGGCCAACTGAGCGTCACGGGGTCAACCTGCTGGCTGGGACGGGCCCTTTTTGGTTTGAGGCCTAGTGTGCCTGGAAAGGCACCATCCGTTTGAGCCTTGTGCAGGGACCAAAAGCAGCGTGTTTCGCTGCGCCTGTCGCTACACGCGATGGCTTCTGTGCGTTGCCGTGTGCTGGAGGTTAAGCTAGCTGGGCTAGCCCTTTGTCTGGCAGCCGCGCCGATGGAGACCAGGAAGGAGCCAAGGAGCAGTGAAGAAGCGGGAGCCAAAGAGCAGCGGAGAAGAGCAGCGGAAGAGAGAAAGCAGCACACAGGGAGCGTGCTTTTAAATTGGGAAGGCGGCGGCCTCCACACCAGGGGGGCCGGTTGAGACCACAGTGGAAAGTTACCAGCTGGGGGAGGTTTTTGGTTGACTAATCAGATTGAATCTGGATCCCATGTGTGTTAAGATTCTAAGGTCAGAATTCAACCAATGCAACACGTACAATTGAATACCTCAAAGAAAATGTTACCTAGCTTACACTGTTAAAACGTGCATACACATGAAAGTTTAGTGGAGAATCTGCCACTGCAATGGAACATTTTCATGACATTTCATGGAGTCAACATTTCACAAATGGCAAACATAACATTTCATAATTCATTGTTCTGTTGCAAAATAAGAAGGTCAAGTTTCTAAGAAGGCTTTTACTGTCCTATTTGTGTGTGTGTGCGCGTGCGCGTGTCAATCAGAGCATTTGTGGCTGTTTGTGGGGGATGTTCTTGTGCTCCCCACCCCCCACAGTGGCATGTTCAGGCCACAGGAGCTCAATTCCTTTGGAACTGAGGTTGCAAAAAGTTACAACCGGCCGTTAATCGTTACAGATCCTCCCTTTGGCGATGGAAACGTTCTTCGACAGAACGTTTCGGTCGGCACTTCTAGACGTGGCATCGGCAGGTGGACAGGTGAAGCACAACAATGCAGTTACCAGAGTACAAAGTTGGTGCAAACCCACCCCTCCCCTCCCTTTGCTAAAGCTCGACTCGGCAGTTGGCTATGATGTTATCTTTCCCTCTAGGTCTACACTACGTGTCGTGTATAGAGTGGAAGGGGAAAGTAACAGACGCAACAGGAGAAGAACACGAGAGTGAAAAATAGAAGTCCAATAGTTGTCTAGAGGCCTGTGTAGGAATGTCATGTCAATGTGACTGAAAGGGGGCACTTTCGGTTCTTACTATGACTTTGGATCTTTCTAGGGCAAAAGAAAGCTGTATTAAGGGAGCATGCAGGCTGAGAAGACGTTCTCACAACTGAGCTGTTGATGTATCAAACAGATTAGTGCAGCATGTCAAGTCTCAGCGCGGTCACACCTTGCGTGTGAGCGTGCTCTGGTTGGGACACCGAGAAGAAACAAACTGTCTCGTGGTTAGTTTGGTTCAGCTTAGCGTGATGCTAGGCAGATTGAGGACTAGCGTAGTCCTTTTGGTTGTTTTGTCGGGAGACGGTAGATTGGTAATTTGTTTGCTACGCGTTGTTAGGCAAAAGGAATCTCGGTCGTGACTCGCGTGTTTTGCCATTTTAAAGTTAACGGTGTTTGGACTAACAGCGTTAACAGTTAAGGTTCTTATTTTAAATAAGAAGCTAATAAAAGCAGTAGCTAAAAGCACATTTCTTACCAATCGCTTTAGTCGTTTGGGGAGTCTGCTGAAGATCATTTGAGTCACTGTACACTTTCTAGGAAGTTTGTTTATGCACATGGTGTCATACGTATGAGTGCAGGTGTGCGAATGGGTGAAGCACAAATTTAATTGGCTATTCAATGGCGTTATGGCGGTTAGGTTTGGCCCTAGCCACTTTAAATATGTCGTTAGCGCATTCATACACAACAGCAGCAAAAATGTGTTAGCCATTAGGCGCCAGGGTGTCTGAAACCACTGTTTGGAAAGGGACCGTTTGGGTCCTGCATCAGTTGGAAAGGCAAATGCACCCATAGGTGCCTGATGGGTGGGAGCTAAAAGCTCCAAGTCATCTTGGATGAACCACAGGAAGAATCACAGGTGTATCTTGTACCTGCTGATGGTGGTCAACAAAGGTGGGCGAGGTTCGTCCCTCAATTGTAACCAAGGAAGTGAGGTCATGGAGGTTGGACCTGATTGGCTGGTCCAGTCCTGTTGTGATGACCTCCCTTTGACAGCTATGTGTCATGTCATGGGCGTATGATGTCATGACCCCCCCTTCGGCTACGTGGAGCCACGAACGGCAGAGATGTGCGGTCCACGGAGGAGCAAGAAGAAAGCCCATGACAGGAAGCAAAAGGTGACCACCAAAAGCGAATGTCTTGGCATGAACAGGTGAGCCGTCGACAGGCGAACGAGGAAGACACGTGGCGGCGGTGATCCACACAATGAGCAAAAGCAAGAGAAGAACAATGGACTGCAAGTTCATTGAAATCAGATAAGTGTTGTTGAGCACAAAGGCTGACAACGTGTGGCCCAAAAGAAGTACTGCACGCGCGAAAGCGGGGGCAGTGAATGGCAGGACAGTGGTGTGCACCATCTGCATTGCAAGGGTGGGCAGGGTGGGTAACAAATTGCTCAGAAGCAGATTGCAAAGAACAACCACTGTGTTGTTTGGGTTGTTCGATGACAATTTCAAGTGTGATTTCAAGTTCAAAGTCCGCGGTGAAGCTGAATGGTTTGCTTCAAAAGTGAGGACAACGGCCTCAATTTGTGTCATGCATAGCTCAGAGGTGCAATCCAAGTCGCGTTCCGTAAGGTGGCAGAGTTGCACACCCTGAGTGGGACGTTCAACTTGGCCGAGGGGAGAGCTGGTGTTGCGAAGGTGACCTCTTGAGGGCATCTCGGGGACAACAGGCATGGTCCCCCCTTGAGTTGGGTGAGAGTCCTGGTGTGAGTTTTGTACACTCCGAACAGGTTCACAAGAAGTCTCTGTTAGGCTTACCGCATAACAATTGGCAGTTTTGGTCAGCGGTGCTGCTGGCAGAGGCTGCCGCACCTGTGACCAGATTTTGCGTCGGTCGTAATCTATCAGGGGCTTGAAGCGGCCCAGCAGATCTTGACCAATGAGGAGCGGGACTGATTCCACAGCAGACACGTACACAGGGTGGACCAATTTGTGTGGTCCAATCGTCCAGTGTAACGTTGCCATGGAGTCCAGATGGGTGTTAGTCAGTGCAAATGCACCGATCTCCAATGAGCAGTGGTTGACGCGGAGCGTCCGGCCACTGTTCTTCAGCATGGCTTGAAGTTGGTTGAAGAGCGTGTTGGACATTACTGTAATGTCAGCGCCAGGATCAACCAAAGCGTCATAGTCTAATGTTTGTTCAAGTGTCGTCCTCAAATAGAACTTACGCGATGCACCTTTAATCTTGAGGTTACCTAAGAGCTGTTTGAATGGTTGATTCGACTCGGTAACAGGTGCACTGGCAGAAGGCAAAGAAGGTGCTGGATCCAGTTGGACTGAAAGAACGGTGTTGTCCGACACCTCTGGCTCATTGATGGCTGTCGGCTGACTGTCGTTGGACAATTTGCGCAGCCCATCAAGAACTTTTGTCCAGATGCTGCTGTCAATTGAGGAGTCACCTGACGTGGATGGGGGCTCCTGAGGGCTATTTGTGCGGGGAGGTTTCTTTTTGCGAGGTTTTGTTTTCGCAAAGGGTTTCTCCCGTTCACAACCACGGCTGGAGCTATGACTCAACCGCGCAGGTGCACTGCGGCCGTACTGGTGCTGCTGATGAGAACCATTTTGAGGCCGTTGTGCAGGATTTGATGGGGAAGCGGCGATGTCATCGTCGCTTTGCTGTGATTCGGACTGTCGTTCGACCTCGTCTGAACCACCTGCAACATGGTAAACAGAGGATTCCACTGATTTAGCAGCATTTTCGCGTAAAAACACAAAGGCCTTGGATGCAAGTTCACGTAGCTCTAGGCTACTTAGCGTGCGAGGACAAGTTGTCACACCCAAGAGGCGGCTTGTGTTTGGGTGGAGGTTGTTCAGAAAGAGTGTTTTGAATTCTACCTGTTCTTCCATGTTGGGTTCGTTACGATGCCCAAAGTATGCCTTGCGTAGGCGACTATAATACAGGCTGGGTGATTCCTTTCGGCCCTGTTTTACTGACCAGGCAGCCAGAAAACTCATTGCTGATACTGGGCCATCAAATTCACGAGACAATGCGTGACACAGTGCTCGATAATCATTCAAGATGTGGATTGGCTGGCGGTCGATCCAATCACTTACTTCTCGAGTTGACGTCAATTTCATGAGGTAAATCTTGTCTTCCGTTGTTGCCTGTGGGAATCTCCTCAAATGAAAATCAAGGTCTTTGAGGTACACAGAAGTATTATCAGAGCAATCTTGTTTTGGCTGAAATTTCTGAATGTGCTTGGCAATCGTGTCTAACTCTTTTGTAGACATGCCTGGTTGCGCCACATGATGAGGTGAAGAAGCATCTGCTTGTTGAGCAGGAGAAGGAAGGTTGGCAGCAACTGGAGACGCACAAGAAGGCGTGGCGCCTAGCGTGGGTGCCGAAACAAGAAGTGTGCTTCTTGGTGGAAGCACAGAGACAGGTGAGCTTGCTCCTCTCAGTGACACTGCAGAGGGAGGGGGCCCCCGTGTGTGTTGAGCGGCAATTGGAGAAGTGCTTGCCATGGAGCGAGTAGGAACCGGAAGTGGCACAGGTGGCTGAGAAACAGGTCCAAGATTTGCAGAGGAAGTCTGCAGCACATCAGACAACATGGCAGCGTCTGAAAAAGGAACAGGTGCGTGCACCACAAGTGGATCAAAATGCAAAGGAGAGTTCACCTGAGACAGGTCCTGAACGGGGACCTCCAAAGCAGTGGTTTGGGACGGTGTCAATGGACACCTGGTGTTACCTTGTGGGACTTGCTGCAATTTTGATTCAGCCTGGGATGACTCGTCATCCCGGCCAGTGTTGAAGGATGGATGCTGCAATCGCCGGAGTTTTTCTTCCATTGCCATCAACTGAGATTTCAAGCGAAACGTCTGCCTTTTTCCTTCAATGCGTTCATTTTTCAAAAGTCTAATCTTTTGAGTTAATTCCGCAATTTCATCATTCGCGAGAGCTAGCAAGTACTTGTCAAATTCATGCTCAGTTTGGAGATCAATCCAATGGGCTTCAGTGGGCTGATTTGATAGTTCTACAATGCATTCTTTTAGCTCACGAATTTCAGATGTGGCATTATGCCAATTTTGTTCATGCGTGCGGGCAGTTTGTGTGCTCACTTTAAGTTCCTGTGTCAATTTTGTAACTTGGTTTCCCAAGTCCACGCGGTCAGATTCATGCAACCATGCTTCCAACTCGGTTAGCTTGCTGCTAACTTGGGCGTGAATTTGCTGTTCTGCTGTCAGAACGCTTTTCACTTGTTCGAGGTCATGGTCACTCAATTTCCACCTAGCCACTAAATTCACCATTAGTCGGCTGAGGATTTGTGCCATATCTTCGTGGGTTAACGACCCTTGTTGAGCGTCGCAAACGAGTTGCGCAATGTTGGTGTCAAGAATCTCTGCGCTAGCGCTGGCTGTCGCGTCGGCATAGCCTGGAATGAGATTGTTAGTCACGGTCGCAAGGGCATTTTCCAAAGCATCCATTGTTAAAAGTAGCGTTATGATATCAAAGATATGCGTAAGCTCACTTTACTCAATTTGGAAGGACTAATTGTTAGCCAATTAGACAATGCTGGAAATGCTTAATGCTTAAAGATTGGCTTTTTGGGCCCAATTAGTTGATTCAAAATGTTTTACCAAAATTCTTAAGGCACAGATTAAAGGATGGTATCCAAATATGTTACCAATTATTTTAAATGGCAATGCATTAAATAATTGAGGACCCTCAACAAAGTATTGTGTTGAGCAATTTAGTCTGCTAAATTACTATTAACCACAGCATACATTTGAGGTTACAGGTTTTAGGAAACAAAAGTCTACTAAGGACAGTCACATTAAATTAAAATTACATTTAATTCAATAGAGGTTTCCAAAAGTGCCTAAAAATTGGGTAAACACTTTTACTGCAACGAGAAAAGCTATACACTACTGGTTGAGTGTTGCTTTTAATTAAAACAAAATTAAGTACTTGAAAACGGTGGTTAATTATTTAAACAAACTCTTTGGTTAGTCAATAATTAAAGTTATCAAGCGTTTTAATTTTGTTGGCAAAAGTTCCTCGGCTGCGGTACCGTAAATAGCCACAGGAGGACACCGTCGGCGTTTAAAACGCAACGAGGCTCCTGTGTGTAGTATAGAGTCGTACTTTTGTTCGATCAATAAAGTTTTATGACTTTACCGCATAGACAAAACAACTCCGTCGCTCGTAAGTGACACAGAATGTGTCTTAAAACGAGTGTTTAAATACCTTGCACAAGTTTTAAAATCGTAGCACTTGGCAAGCAAAGTTGTTAGCAAGACGCCGCTAACGTAAACTTTGTCAATGAGTGGCACGTCACCGGAAGTTGCGCGTGCGTGTGTCGCCAGCTGTCAATCTGTCAAACACGTTAAATTCACTCCTTACGGATAATCGCGCGTGTTGTTATGCGCGGCACTGACGCCGAATTATCAAGAAGACACTAATAATTATAATTTAAATAAATCAAGGGGCGGAAACCACGGAAACGTTTTAATTCCCACGGGTTTATATCGCGATACTAGTATCCTATAAGGACTCGCGTCGAGGGGAAAGAGAAAACTACTACTTCCTGTAAGACGGTTTTAATTCATTAAACACGACGGAATTAATGAAGATTAAAAAGTGCAAAACGTACAAAAATATTAACCCTAAACTCAATGTTAACACTTGGTGAAACAGGAGTAGGAAAAATATTATAATGTAACGTTTAAGAGTGGCGAAGACACGTGATGTTAAATTGTCTTAAATCCAGTAAGAATCATAAGTTAGGACGGTACAGTAGTAATTTAAATCCCTCGATTAGTTTCAAATCACGGTAACTTGATTATTTAAATTATAAAGTGCTTTGAATGCGATGTTGAAGAAGGCAGACAGTAGGCTCACGGGGGGGAGAGGGGCTGCGATGTGTCCCTCTTCACACGTCAGTTGCTAGAAAGCAGGAGTCAACTATACTAGCTGTAGTTTGGCAGCTGGCCGTGTAGCAATATGAGTATTAAGCAAACAGTACACTTTAGTGTTAATCAGATGGAAATCTAATTTCAACAATTTAAGCGAACTGTATAACTAGTTATTCAGTGCTACAATTTGGCAGAGACTGGGCTCTCAGTGGGGGGTCACGTGGTGAGACGTGATCCTCTCTTGGAGGCCACAGCCAAATGAGGAGCGACTTGGAAGTCTGGCCGTTGGGCCCGCCCCTCAAATTAGTTTATTGGTCGACTGGTTTCAAGGGGTGGTTACCTGAATCCCAGTTAAGTTAAGGATACGCCTCCAAAGATGGCGGATCTTAACACGTGTGTTTTACACAAAAGGCTAGCAGTTTTAGCACCATGTGCCTTACGCTAAACCCGACAAAAGGGAGTCAACTTAACACCTTGAGAAGTGTGCTGTGACTCAAATGGTGGTCTGAATGCAGAATTTCGTGCACTAGACTATTTCCTCAGCCTAAAGGCTTGTAACGTAATCAGGTAGCTAAGCTGATTGCGCCACGTGAGGTTTGGAATATATTTTTAACCCAATCAGAATTCGTGACGAGTTAGAAAAAACATTCCCAGGCCTAAAAAGTTTTGCATGCAATAGAAAAAATGTGATCGTTACTCTTCCACTTTTGTGTGTGTAACATTCACATAGTCGACAAATTCATTCTCTTCTCAATAACTAGTCGTTAGACTGTTATTTAGTGCTTCAAATACACTGCTTTTATACAGCGGATTGGCTCTGGCCTAAAGTTGTAGTTAGATTGCTATGGAAACGAGCTGAAATTTTCCCAGAAGAACACGCTGCACTAAGCTGTTTTTGGATTGTTACATGTGTGTGTTTCACAAAATATGTAACATAAATTGGCCTCACCAAAGGGGCACCATTATGTAAGGGAAATCGGTCCAATTAATTATTAAATCAATAATTGTTAATTATTAAATTAATAATCAATTGGCTCATTAATTGAAGGAGACTCAAACTTAATATTTAAATTAAGTTGAGCTTGCCTGCGGAGCACCACATCTCTTTTTGATAATTTTATCAGGATAACAGATGAGAACCTCGTTGAATCAGTCATTAAAATGAAGGTTGTGCCCTTACTACAATTTTGTGAGTTCTTTGTTCAGCTTAGAGGTCACTATAAATTGATGAAACACACACACAGTAAACCAGGGGTTGAGTTTTGTGCACGTTTATTCTCTAACCTAGGTGGGATAATCTACTTAGAATTTCAAGAAGCAAAACTAACTACTATGATAGGAAATGAAACGAGAACTAAAATAATAAAAAAAATAATCAAAGGAGAAGAAAAGAAGAAAAGAGAAACGGTCTTAACCAAGGTGATAGACTTCTTAAATCAAACCAACATGGGACCCACAATCAACCTAGTTTGCACCAATTTGTACTAGGGCAAAGGCCTGCAAAGTTGCACTTACAGATGGGGTTGGTCTGAGAAGCAGGACCCTGGATGGAGACTCGCCAAGCTCGTTTGAAGAAGGGATGAAGAAGGTTCAGTTCAGGAGAGAGAGAGACAGGTCGTCCGGCTGGCCAACTGAGCGTCACGGGGTCAACCTGCTGGCTGGGACGGGCCCTTTTTGGTTTGAGGCCTAGTGTGCCTGGAAAGGCACCATCCGTTTGAGCCTTGTGCAGGGACCAAAAGCAGCGTGTTTCGCTGCGCCTGTCGCTACACGCGATGGCTTCTGTGCGTTGCCGTGTGCTGGAGGTTAAGCTAGCTGGGCTAGCCCTTTGTCTGGCAGCCGCGCCGATGGAGACCAGGAAGGAGCCAAGGAGCAGTGAAGAAGCGGGAGCCAAAGAGCAGCGGAGAAGAGCAGCGGAAGAGAGAAAGCAGCACACAGGGAGCGTGCTTTTAAATTGGGAAGGCGGCGGCCTCCACACCAGGGGGGCCGGTTGAGACCACAGTGGAAAGTTACCAGCTGGGGGAGGTTTTTGGTTGACTAATCAGATTGAATCTGGATCCCATGTGTGTTAAGATTCTAAGGTCAGAATTCAACCAATGCAACACGTACAATTGAATACCTCAAAGAAAATGTTACCTAGCTTACACTGTTAAAACGTGCATACACATGAAAGTTTAGTGGAGAATCTGCCACTGCAATGGAACATTTTCATGACATTTCATGGAGTCAACATTTCACAAATGGCAAACATAACATTTCATAATTCATTGTTCTGTTGCAAAATAAGAAGGTCAAGTTTCTAAGAAGGCTTTTACTGTCCTATTTGTGTGTGTGTGCGCGTGCGCGTGTCAATCAGAGCATTTGTGGCTGTTTGTGGGGGATGTTCTTGTGCTCCCCACCCCCCACAGTGGCATGTTCAGGCCACAGGAGCTCAATTCCTTTGGAACTGAGGTTGCAAAAAGTTACAACCGGCCGTTAATCGTTACATATATATATATATATGTATATATACATATGTATACATTAGGGATGGGCAAGTACCGATACCAGGTATCGGTATCAGGCCGATACCAGCCTTTTTTCAAGTACTCTTGACTCTTGACGCATACGAGTACAAGCGACCAATGGCAGAGGGAGAAGACGTTAAGTGAATCCTCCTTGCCTGTAAATGGCGCTAGCTTGCAGCAGTTTTTCACCAAAACTTCACCGGTTTGGAAATACTTCAAAATTGTGAATCTTAAGCTAAAATAGCATTTTTGTGTTTTATTTTGAGTGTTAAGACTATTGAAGAGTGACTGTGCTGTTTTTTTTGTCAAAATTAAAGGAAATATATTTGTTTAAAAATATTCTTTAGTGATTTTTTTTTTATTTGTCAAAATGCCGATACTACTGGTATCGGCAGTTGGTATCGGTATCGGTGAGTACTGAGGGTCTGGGTATGGGTATCGGTCTGAAAAAAAGTGGCATCGAACATCCCTATATATTATATATATCCATCCATCCATTTTCTTGACCGCTTATTCCTCACAAGGGTCGCGGGGGGTGCTGGCGCCTATCTGAGCTGGCTCTGGGCAGTAGGCGGGGGACACCCTGGACTGGTTGCCAGCCAATCGCACATATATATATATATATATATATATATATATATATATATATATATATATATATATATATATATATATATATATATATATATATACATATATATATACTGCAAATTAATCAGAAATAATATCTATGTGTTACACAATCTTCTGGAGTTGCTGATTAAAATATGTCTCATTTCTAAAGATCAAGTGGCTTGGGCTCACTCCACTTGACAAGCTGGGCATACACTCGGCTTTTGGCTCTCAAAGGGGTCTGAGACTGCACATACCGACCTCTTGGAGAGCTGCAGCAACCTAGAACTCCGCAACAGGGAGCAAAAGGTGTAAAACAGTTTTATTTAAAATAAAGACTGGTAGTCTCACTGCCTCACGCCACGACAGACAGTTTCGATTGATATTGTTAATAAGGCTGCTATGTACATGCTTACTTATTCCAGATAGTCTTCACCCTAATTTGCACTTGTAATTTTATTTTAGCTATCACGTGTTTATGGGTTGCAAGAACAAATATTATTTTTGTCATGACTCGAGTCATGCAGGAGTAATGTTTGGGTCTTGTCTCATGTCTGGGGTCACGCCCGAGTTATGTTTTAGTAGAATTCATGACCGTGCGCCAGAATTCACGACCCGTTACGTGTCTGTTTGGGTATTGATGTAACAGCATCCAGTTTCAACTAGTTTTAGGCAATATGATGCCTGGACTATATGATGTCAAGGATCTTTTATGCTATATGATGTTTGTTGATGTCAGGAACTATATGTAATTACGGAGTCAACAGCCAATTAGAGAATTCCATGTCAGTACTAGTATTCACATGTCTAGCCACAACCAATGAGATTGATTGACTGTCTATATAAGGGTCTGAGAATTGTGTGTGTTCGCCGGATGATTGCTCACTGTTTGGCTGCGCTTCCCCGCTGCCCAAGGGGGGCTTGGCGTGTCGTTATTCTCGATGCATTCTTATTGTTTTTAGTTTAGTCAAGTTATGTGAATAAATAGTTCAAACCTTATTTGTGTCACTCCAGCACACAATTTTACATTTTCAGCCACTTCAATCATCTGAATTTACCAACTGAAGGTATTGTGTCTTAGATTCAAAGTTAGAGCAAAAGTTCTGCTTTAGATCAGACCTCGGCAAGATGAAGCGTCTGGAGGTGATGTGTGTGCGCGCGTGCGTGTGTGCGTGACACACCACTGCAAGGTGTGGGTACAGTTTGCCCAAGACACGACACGTGAGAGGCAAGCTGTGCTGTGATTTCCGTGTTCCAGCAAAGGCTCTCATCAACTTACTCACTGCATTCTCATAGCTCAGTCTGACGCAGCAGCTCTCTTATTGATTTTATGTATTGCTTTATTAATTAAAGCAGTGAAAAAAAACTAAGACCCTGATAATTGATACAAGGGAAATTAGCTCCACACTAAAAAAAAAAAAAACAACACGGCAAGTTTATTGCTTACAAATCATTGCTATCTAGCTGACAAGTGATTCTATTATGATGATGAATCACATTAATGGAGGGGGTGAAGGCTTCGCCTGTTATTAGGCTGTAATCAACCCCAGGCGGCTCAGGGAAAGAAACAGGCGAGGTCTGGCAACACTACAGGGTACGAGGGGGAAAGTATGTTAAGGAGTTTGAAGAAGGTCACTGGAGTGCTCAGGCTGTGATTGGAGTCATTCTGCAGGCTCAATGGTGGTGGTGGGGGAGGCGTTGGGTGTGAGAAGGAAGGTCTCCATCAGCAGCCCAAGGACAAATTTCACAAGTCTCAGCAAAAAGTAGATCACAACCGAAAGACCTTCAGCCAAGGATACACTCAGGCCATCAGAGACTGCCTCTACATACTCCTTGTGGGTTCAAATGGGAGGAAGACCGGTAGCCAAAGTGACACAAACACATGCAGCCAAATACGTTGGGGGAACAAAGATAAGTAGGAGTGAGGGGGGAGGTTTTGCTGCATGAATGCCCAACAGCAAACTCCATCAACTTCCCCTCTTCCTTTCTAACAAATTGTCTTGCAATGTCAGAGAAAGACACCCAAGAGGAAAGTCACAGTCTTATATGTCAAATAGTTTGCAGCTTCAAATGAGGGATTAGATTTAAGACAGGGGTGTCCAAACTTTTTCATTTGAGGGCCACATACAGAAAATCAGAAGGATGCAAGGGCCACGTAATGTTATGAAGAGAAATTGTAATTAGTTTTTAAAGTGGTTCTGTTAGTTTTTTTCATTAGTTTTAGTTATTTAATAAATGCTTAGTTTTAGTTTAGTTAGTTTCAGTATTAGTTTTATTTGTATTTTATTTTTTTAATGTTTTAAGTTTTGAAGTTTGTGTAATGTGTAGTATTGTGCGCAATATTTTAAAAAAACACCATGGGTCTTTATTCCGGTTTATATCAAAATAAATCTACTAAAAATCACATTTAAAATCATCCCCAAAGGCTCACGCATTAAATTAATTACCAAAGACTAAAACGAAGGACGTTTGCTATAATTATAATTAGTTTTGTAAACATAAAATGTAGTTTCAGTTAGTTTTCTTTTTTTTTAAAAAGCATATGCGTTTTTATTTTATTTCGTTAACGAAATTGCTTTTTTTTTATTTTAGTTTTTTCGTTAGTTTTAGTTAGCTAAAATAATCTTTAATAGCATCTGTGTTTTTCGACCCCTTCCCTTCTTACTTTGACCATCTCCAAACATTTTTGTTTTTCTTTATTTTATTTGAACTGAGTTTTTAGCATATGTCGCAGGCCACTAAAATATGGACGGCGGTCCGCAAATGGCCCCTGGGCCGTAGTTTGGACACCCCTGATTTAAGAGTTAATGTCCCTTTAATTAACTGATTGAGGGATTAAATTGAAAGACACAACATCCATCCAGCAGATTTGTTCTTGTTTTGTACCTTTTTGGCTTCCTAACGTTCTGTATTTGCTTTCCTTTCCTCGGTAGTCATCCGTGAAGTGGTTTTTAAAGCTAATCATTAGCAATCGTTCGGGCACAAAATGCACAGCATCCAAGATTCCTTCTGTCCGTGCTTAAGGAAATACTTCTAAACTCTACACATACTGTAAAACAAAAAAATAATGTATAAAATAATGTAAGTCGAAAAACACTTCTGAATATGCAGAAGCACATGCAAAAAGGTGGACATCGCCATCAATGGGAATTGACGATTAACAGAAGTGCCCAGCTCTGGCAATTTGTATTTTTGTCAACTAAAAAATATTTATTAAATTGTTAACACACGTCATCAGTTATTCAATACAAGAAGACTCCTGTACACTCTTCTAAAGTTACTGTACGTCAGTTGTGTCTTGGTAATTTAAAGATAATAATAGTATATAGATAATAATAATAATTTTTTTTTTTTTTTTTTTTTTTTTTTTTTTTAAAGAGCTCAGAATTGTTCATTCGGTAGTCTTACCGATTCAACGTCTTGTCATCATTGCTCTTTTTTTTTTTTTTTTTTTTTTTTTTTTTTTTTTGTGTGTGTATGTGTGCGTGCGTTTGCGTGCGTGCGTTTGCGTGTGTGCGTTTGCGTGCGTTTGCGTGCGTGCGCGTGCGTGCGTGCGTGCAAATACGTATAAATTTATACTCATTCATTCACCTAAAGCCTTATAAATATCCCATTACCCTTCGCCTTAACCAGGTACTTCAGAATCTTGCCAAAGTCGTGAGGTTTAAATGGTCAGGAGACCAGAGAAAAGGTCAGAAAAAAAAGAAATAAAGAGAAAAGAAAGGAAAATCAAAGTGAAATCCAGCACCGACCAAACACTTCCTGCCTTCCCCATGATTACAAAATCAAAGTCTTACGCCAACCCCGGAAGCCTCTAAATTCCAGCAAATTTGGCGAGATCTCAAGAGACCAGAGGAAAAACTAAAGAGAGGAAGGAGGGAAGGATCGATAAGGCAGAGAGAGATCCATAGAAGCCAGTACATCCAATCCATCAAAGTGAAGTCCAGCACCAACAAGACCCCTCCTACGTGGTTACAAAACCAGAGTCTTATGCCAACCCCAGAAACCTCATACTTCTAATAAATTAAGATCTCAAGTGACCAGAGGAAAAACTAAAGAGAGGAAGGAGGGAAGGATAGATAGAGCAAAGTGAGAACCACAGACACCAGCACCAACTGATTCAAGGGGCTGTGGGAGGGAGAGGCTATTTCTGTTGAGTTTCAGTAGATGCTGGTGCGACGGATCTGGCATGCATAAGGACCACCATCAAAGAAAGAAGCCGTCAACCGCGGTCCAGCAAAGCGAGCACTCCCCCCCCCCCCCCCTCCCACGAAATCCCCAGGCCGCGGCAGCACCAAGGCCACCCCCAAGCCACCCGAGCTGACACCGGTCGGCGAGCCGACCCAGACGCCCGGAACACCCCCGCCCAAGCCCCGGCCCACACCCCCGAGCCCAAGGCCGCAGAACGAGGCCCAGCGGGCCCCCACAGCGCCCCACCGGTCCCCAGCCCCCACCCCCCCACGACCCCCCCGCACCCCACCCAAACCCGCCACCCACCACGACCCAGGCCCCACCACCCCGACCCCCAAACCCCCGAACACACCCCGACCCCCAACACCCAACCCCCCACCCACCCATACCTCCACCCCCCCCCCAAACAAGCCCCCCCCCGATGGCCGCCAACCCCCCCCCCCCCCCCCCCCCCCGCGAACCCCCCCCCCCCCCCGGAAACCGGCACCGGGCAGCAGCGCAGAGAGGGAAGATGTGCCCACCCCACCTCCAGCCGCGCGAGAGTAGCACAGCGGCGGGAGGGGGGAAGCAGAGGAGGAAGCACCAGGGGGGAAGGCGGAACACCAGAACACCGAGCCCGGTGGGGAGAGGCCCCGGTCGTCACGCCAGAGTACTAGTGACACCTAACCCTGTTACTGAGTCCGCCAGCTCGCCGACTGGCGAGCTCTACCCTTACACCGTGAATGTGGCCCCACCCAGTGTATATACAAGTGTGTGCGTGTGGTGCATTAAAATTGGGAGCAGGTGAGTCGGAGCAGAGGGAAAAAATTTTCCCTACTCCGACACACCCATATCCCCCCCAAAGAAATGAATATGTATATGTGTGGTGCATTAAAAAAGGGAATGGAGGGACAAAGTGGTGGGGCAGGGATACAAATGGGGGGGACCACAGCGCTGCCAGGCACTGCAGTCCATCCCCTCTGATGGCTCCCCGCCCCAACTCACCCCTCCCCTTGGACGTGAAGTGCATTAAAATTGGAGGGGAGTTGAAGGGTGAAGACGGTGTTTCCACCCTTCCCCACCCCACCAAGAAATGTGTTGTGTGCCCTATGTGTATATTTACAAAGTGTATCGTGCAAAGCTAGTGAAGTGAGTAAGAGGAGCGACCAGCGGGGCCTCACCCAACCCGGCGGGTGCAGGTGGCACGCCCGCCCCCCAGCACCCCCCCCCCCCCC
This sequence comes from Festucalex cinctus, assembly GCF_051991245.1. Lineage (NCBI taxonomy): Eukaryota > Metazoa > Chordata > Actinopteri > Syngnathiformes > Syngnathidae > Festucalex > Festucalex cinctus. The sequence goes on along the minus strand of NC_135419.1, from coordinate 22,428,301 downwards.
CACCCGCCCCCCACCTCATCCACCCGGCACCACAATGGGCGGACAGCCAGCGCAGCAGGGCTACCGGACAGCCCACCGGCCACCGGAGCCCGCCCGGGGCGCCAGGAGTCCTACCGGAGTGGGGCAGAACCACCCCCGCCCGACCACAGGGGACGGCGTCAAGAAAATTGACTAATTAGCATGCAGTAACACCAAGTGTTGATGCTTAGTGCCCACTAGAAATAAATCTTAAGGAGTTAATGAGTATAGTGTCGTATAGTGTGGTATGCTCGAGCCCACTAGCAGCAACTAGGTTCCTGACTATATAAAAATAAAAACAATCAGATACAAAATACCAAATACAGAAGCAGCGAAAACAGAAGTTGTAACGATGTGGTGGCTCTCGTTAACAGGCAGAATCTTGGCAGGATTAAGTTGCCAAATTGAGATTAAAATATTCTATGTACATAGACCATATTTGTTTAAATCTTGATACTTGATTTTTATTTAAGGCAGAGATTTTTTCCATTGAGATATAATTTATTAGTAAGTTTAACCAGTGGTCGATATTTAGAGATTGTTTATTTTTCCAATTGACAAGGATTATTTTTTTTTAGCAATAGTAAGGGCTATAAATATAGATTGAGATTGTTTACATGGTAGCTCAGTTATTGTTAAGTCACCTAGTAAACACAATCTTGGAGATAAAGGAAGCCTACAGTTTAATATATCAGCGAGCTTTTCCAAGATTTTAGTCCAGAAATGCAGCACTGGAGTACATGACCATAAAGCATGAAGATAAGTATCGGCAGTGTTTTGTGAGCACTGGAGACAAATGTCGGAGTCAGAGAGTCCCATTTTTTTCATCATATATTGTGTAATATATGTTCTATGAAGTATCTTATATTGGATAAGTTGCAAATTTGTCTGTTTGGTCATTTTAAATACATTTTCACAGATTTGGGTCCAAAAGTCTGGTTCCGGAACTATAGACAAGTCTTTTTCCCATTTTAAAGTCGGTAAATATGTTTTATTTGTGTATAAAAATAACTTATATATTTTTGGTATTTTCTTTATTGTTGTTGGAGAAAGCTTTATAATATCTTTAGCTAAGACAGGCAGTTGGAGCGTATCCTGAAGTGTTGGGATTTGTTTCTTAACCATATTTTTAACTTGCAGATAATGTAAGAAATTTCCATTTTTTATTTCATATTTCTGGACCAAGTTTGTATACGATATAAACTTATTATCTGAGAAAAGATGATGAAGGTGTGTAATTCCTTTCTGCTCCCATAAGCTTAAATGGAACGACTGATTATTAAGTTGAAAGTCGGGGTTATGCCAAATGGGAGAGAGCCCACAGGGCGCCAATTGGGAGTTTGTAATTTCTAATGCCTTCCACCAGGCAGTCAGGGTGGCGGCTATCATTGGGTTTTTAAAACAATTATGTCGTCTTATTGATTTTGTAATAAAGAGTAAATCTGACAGTCTAAGATTATTACAATCCTTCTGCTCCAATTCCAACCAACAGTTAGTATCTCTGTTGGGTTGTGTCCATAGCACAAGATATTGTAGTTGATTAGCTAAATAATAGTACATAAAGTTTGGTGCCTCTAAACCTCCTTTAGATTTACTTTCCTGAAGAGTAGATAGACTAATTTTGGCTTTTTTTTTATTCCAATAGAATTTTATGATAGCAGAGTCCAGCGATTGGAACCAGTTAGACGTAGGTTTAAATGGAATCATTGAAAATAAATAATTAATCTTTGGTAAAACTTTCATTTTTATAGTAGCTATCCGTCCTATTAAAGAGATCGGAAGATTATTCCAGCGCTCCAGGTCACTACGGATACTATCCAATAATGGTGAAAAATTTAAAGAAGTTAATTCAGTTAACTTAGGTGAAATTTTAACACCTAAGTATTTTAAATTACCTGTAGGAAAGGAGTAGTGTGGATCCTGACTTGTAGGATTCCATGAATTTTCTGTAATAGGTAATAATGTTGATTTTGTCCAGTTAATAGAGTAATCTGATAAGTGAGAGAATTTAGTTATTAATTTAAATGCTTCCCCTAGCGAGATAGCAGGTTCTTCTAAATAGAGTAATATATCATCGGCATATAGATTAATTTTATGTTCTATTGTCCCGGAGTGGATTCCTTGGATCCGTCTATCCTGACGTATAGCTAATGCAAGCGGCTCAATAAATATAGCAAATAATAAAGGAGACATTGGGCATCCTTGTCTTGTTCCCCTTTGTAGAGTAAAACTCTGTGATGTAATCCCATTAGTAGTAACTGTAGCTTTAGGAGAATCATATAATATTGAGACCCATTGAATAATAATAGGCGCTTTTCCACTGCTGGAACTTTTAGAGAACTTTTCAGTTTACTTTGGTAAAATTCAGTTTGGCGTTTTTCCACCAACAACAATTACCAGGGTAATTAAATTCCCCAGGGGGAATCCAAGTACTATCTCAGCAGCAGGGTCTTCCTGAGCCAGGCAGGAACTTTGAGGGGACGGGCTGCAATGACCACATCTGATTGGTCAAATTTGGGGGCGTAGTTTTTACATCAGCTGGGCTCAATCAAACTCATTTGAATTAATTACAGAGAACTCGAAGACGCTGTGGAAACACAATTCCAACTTCCCTGCTGAACTTTTACAACCCAGAACTCACTTTACCCAGATCTCAAAGTTCCTGGGCTTGTTGGTGGAATACGCCTAATGTGTTTGTTCAATGATTACCATTGCATCGACAAAGCGAACAAGCCATTTTTAACACTTGCGTATTTGACTGTACTATATCCTATTGCTTACACCCCAGCCGAGCATCACATCTTAGGCATATGCACGTTGATCAGCATAATTGTGTCCAATTCAACAACAACACTTCCACATTTGAGCTTATGTTGTGCGGGGGGCTATCAGGAGCTTTAGTACCTCCAGCCACGTCAAACTTTGGCACTGTTAAAGAAGGGTCAACCCGCTGTTAAGTTCAGCAGTTTTTCATTTGCAATGCCAACCTGGAGGTGAATTAGTATCTTACCCAAGGACATTTCAACAGAAGTTGGAACCAGGATTCAAAACGCCAATCCTTTAGTCACTGGTTGACCCGCTCAGCAAAAGGAGCCACAACCACCGCTGATACCTGATCCCTGTACAATGTACAGGGATCAGGTATCAGTGTACAGTGTACATCAACCAGAACTGCGTAAGCATTGGTCGCTGACTTAGTCAAGATGGCTCAGTTTAAAGAACACTGCTACAAGTAAATGCCGTATTCCATCTTTCTGAATAGTTCCATGGTTGTCTTAGATTTCGTTGTCAGGAGGACAAATAGACCGCAGAAGGGAGACCTGGCCAAGAATCGGCAACCGCACCAAGGATTTCACTCTTGGCAAATACCTATCTCGAGTGGGAAACTTTGTCAAACTGGAGTCTGATGGTCAAGGTGTGTCCCACCACTAACAACATTAATCGGCCTCTGACTCCAGAAAAAAATGCACTCTCAAAGGTACGTGGAATCCCATATGACGGCTTAATACAACATTGTAATGTTTTCAGCCCTCTGCCATTCAAAGGAGTTCCTCACTAGTAAACAATTCCCAAACGACTTTTTGAACAACCAACCAGGATTAAAAACATTTAAAAATAATTTTATAAAGTTATGTTTGGAATTAATTGACAGATTAAAGCAAATGGGGGTTTTCACTGTCATTACATTAGTCAAACTGTAAATTTGTATACAATTTTTAGGTGGGAAATATTTGTGCTCAATCCAAATACCACTCTGGCTTTGCTCAATTGGGTCATCTTTTAAAACTATGGCCATAGGTATTTTCCCTTTAAAGGGGCATGATGCAAGATAAGACTTTTTCACTTGCACATGTTTTAAAAATTGTAATATGGACAGGAGGCACTCCTGTTTTTCTGTAAAAGGAAAAAATATTGGAGCATTCGGGCCGGAAACTTTAACTGTGGCTCTGAGCATGACGTCCTGCGCGTGCACGCTATTGTCCCTGTTAGCTCTCGTGATTGTTCACGCAACTTCACGGACAGGACAGCTAATTCAAGATGGACTTGAAGAGACCTGCACCCGATACGTCTCAATCCCTTATGGAGACTCCACGGAAGACAGAGAAGTAAAAAACTTTCAGACCAGCGTCATGGGAGGACGCGGATAAATACAGTGATACCTCGGCTCACGAACATAATTGGTTCCCAGAGAGTGTGTGTAAGCCGAAAAGTTCTTCTTCCGAACATTTATTTCCCATAAGAAACCATTAAAATGAGAATAATCCGTTCCCAGGTCCCTATAAAACATAATTTTCTACTAAATAAGCCTTAAAACTACACAAAAATATACCTTATTTTATGTATAATAAATGTGCTATTGTATTGTAATTAAAGAAATAAATTGTACTGTATAATAAAGTCGTTTTATTTTACTTTGTGATGGTAGTTCTTAAGGATAGTAGCAATGGTAGACTTACTTCATTCGCGAGTGTTAGAACGGTTGTCGCTCATTCGCACTTCCGTGCTCACCGGAGCGGAGGAGGTGTGTCCCTTGGTGAACAAGGAAGTGGAGCACTTTAGCGAGTCAACAAAAAGTGAGCACCGCCAACTACTTTCACCTCTTTCCTGGGACTAAACAGCCGTGGCACGATTTTCTCCTTTTTTGAGGTACGTGATGGCACTTTCGCTTTTTTTTAGTGGCGCGAACTCCATTGACTACAATGCAAACGCGCCGCTGGTAAGCTTTAGGCTTAACACTAGCCTGTGGTGGGGTCTTTTTCGGTCCCATAATAGCAAAAGTACACTCAAAATGTCTATCAAACACAAACCGCATCCGCACTAAAAGAAAGGGGGTGACGAACTGGGACGCCGTGAGCGTGCGTCAGCTTCTCGTGGCCGCCACCGGGGTGCTGTTCGACCGCGTGGTTTGGTTAGTCCGCCGAAAACTAGTTCGTCAGCAGAGACTAAATTCTCGCGAATTTAATGTTCGTTGTCACGATGTGGGGTGTTGAAGGCAGGACCCAAATGCAGGAGGCAACCAAAAAACAGGGCAAGGCAGGGATGCAGGTAAAAAAGGGGATTTAATTAACAAAAACTATAAACAAGGTACTATGAAAAAATTAACAAGATCAAAAAACAAACACAAGGCATGGCATGGAACACAGGGACAACAACAGGCACAACAGATACTATGACTCCACAAGAATCGAACGGAAAACAGGGGACTAAATACACACAGGCTAATGACAATGACTAGACACAGCTGGGCAAGACACAAGTGGCAGGGGAAGCTGATTGGTGGATACACTGGGAAGGGAAGAAACACTCAGGTGGACGTGGTTTGACATAACGGGACAAGGGAAGACACAAGGAACACATGACAAACGACCAAAAGACAACAAAAACCCACCCCCACCAAACCAAAACATGACATAACCCCCCCCTCAAGGGACGGCTCCCAGACGTCCAACATAAAAAGTCCAAAAACAAGGGCGGGCGGAAGGGGGCACGGAGGAGGGCACACGGCCCACCCATCCGTCCCAGACAAAAAGCAGTTCAGGAGGGCGTCCTCGACGCCCGACAAGAGAGTCCCAGCGGGGCCAGTCAGGAGGGCGTCCTCGACGCCCGACAAGGAGCAGAGGTGGCGGCGGGGTGTTCGCCGCCAGATGAGGAGCAGGAGACGGCCGCTGGCCGGGCGCCGCCGGAACTGGTGCAGGCGATGGCGGCCGCTGGCCGAGCGCCGCCGGAACAGGTGCAGGCGATGGCGGCCGCTGGCCGGGCGCCGCCGGAACAGGTGCAGGCGATGGCGGCCGCAATCCATGCGCCGCCGGACGAGGAACAGGAGGTGGCAGCCCAGGCGAAGCGGCCAGGGGCTGCGGCGGCGGCGGCCCAGGCGAAGCGGCCAGGGACTGCGGCGGCAGCGGCCCAGGCGAAGCGGCCAGGGACTGCGGCGGCAGCGGCCCAGGCGAAGCGGCCAGGGGCTGCGGCGGCAGCGGCCCAGACGAAGCGGCCAGGGGCTGCGGCGGCAGCGGCCCAGGCGAAGCGGCCAGGGGCTGCGGCGGCAGCGGCCCAGGCGAAGCGGCCAGGGGCTGCGGCGGCAGCGGCCCAGGCGACGCGGCCAGGGGCTGCGGCGGCAGCAGACAAGGTTCCGGAGCGAGAGGTTGCAGCAGACAAGGTTCAGGAGCGAGAGGCTCCAGCAGACGAGGTTCAGGAGCGAGAGGCTGCAGCAGACGAGGTTCAGGAGCGAGAGGCTCCAGCAGACAAGGTTCAGGAGCGAGAGGCTCCAGCAGACAAGGTTCAGGAGCGAGAGGCTCCAGCAGACGAGGTTCAGGAGCGAGAGGCTGCAGCAGACGAGGTTCAGGAGCGAGAGGCTCCAGCAGACAAGGTTCAGGAGCGAGAGGCTCCAGCAGACAAGGTTCAGGAGCGAGAGGCTCCAGCAGACAAGGTTCAGGAGCGAGAGGCTCCAGCAGACGAGGTTCAGGAGCGAGAGGCTGCAGCAGACGAGGTTCAGGAGCGAGAGGCTCCAGCAGACGAGGTTCAGGGACTTGAGGCCTGTCTGACCCGTCACTCCCGACGCCACGGAGCAAAGCCAGTACCTCCTTTAGCCCGGCAATGGCTCGGTCGCAGGCTTCAAGCCCCTCCTTCTGCCCGGCAATGGCTCGGTCGCAGGCCTCAAGCCCCTTCTTCGCCCAGGGCTCCCATTCCGCCATTGCCCCCGCTGGGTCCAGTTCTGGTGGAGTCATTCTGTCACGATGTGGGGTGTTGAAGGCAGGACCCAAATGCAGGAGGCAACCAAAAAACAGGGCAAGGCAGGGATGCAGGTAAAAAAGGGGATTTAATTAACAAAAACTATAAACAAGGTACTATGAAAAAATTAACAAGATCAAAAAACAAACACAAGGCATGGCATGGCATGGAACACAGGGACAACAACAGGCACAACAGATACTATGACTCCACAAGAATCGAACGGAAAACAGGGGACTAAATACACACAGGCTAATGACAATGACTAGACACAGCTGGGCAAGACACAAGTGGCAGGGGAAGCTGATTGGTGGATACACTGGGAAGGGAAGAAACACTCAGGTGGACGTGGTTTGACATAACGGGACAAGGGAAGACACAAGGAACACATGACAAACGACCAAAAGACAACAAAAACCCACCCCCACCAAACCAAAACATGACATTCGTGAGGCGAAAAGTTCGTGGGCTAAAGCGTTCGTCAGCCGAGGTATCACTGTATAGGCGCAGCGTTCGTCAGGTGGAGCGAGCTAAGAGCTATCCTGGGGATGAAACGGGACCCACAGCTTGCTGACTTTTTGTAACGAAAATGCGATAGGGTCTATTTTTGATTAGCAGTGCAGAATAAAACTACCACACGGTCGCTAACTAATGTCTCCGCACTTGGGCATATTAGCAACGCACTGCTGTCCTCAATGTCATCGGATTCACGAGATGCACTATTTACGTTTGGAAGGTTGTAATTACGTAAGCTTTTGTCACTCAAAATGACTTTCACATACAAAGTAACTTGAAGATGAATACGTTTCTTACCTCTGTTGACGTTATTAAGCCTATGAAAAAGGCGTTGTGCTCCGTGTTTACGTTTGTTCGATTAACTTGGAGGTTTGCTCGTGCCAGAAAAGTCGCGCACGCTCCGTGCCATATGCACGTCGCTGGGGTCCATTCCACATTTCGCCAGAGGGGTTGTAAATGTGCAAAAACTCTGAATCCTGCTTCGTGCCCCTTTAATGTTCGCATCTCATATTATTGCTAGATGTGCTAACATGTTACTCATTGCTATGATCTTCGTGCTAGCATTTTATTGTGAATAATCTCTTCTGCCTGGGAAAAAAAGGGGTATGTACTTTGAAAGGGTCTATCTTTACAAAGAAAAGCTTTACAAAGAAAAGCTCCAGGGCGTTCTAGGAAACAACACTGCTGAAATGAAGCTAGGTACTGAATAATAACTTCTTTTTATAACTTTATAATCCACATGACCGATGCACAAGTAATGTGTTTGGTAGTTAAGAAGTGGACAGTGACATATTCCTCCTCAGTCTTCAATACGCCAAGACGTATTCACACCCTCCAAATGGACCATCTGGATGCACTGCTATAGCTCTCCATCAATATGACTACCATCATTTTCTAAAGGGGTTTTGCATTTCTATATAGAGAAAAAGCAATTAGCTCATTAAATTTGGTGAAGATGAAAAAGTGTGAAGTTATAAACAGATCTAATGATAAGTTTGTAATGGATTTTCAAAGTATAAAAAGATAAAAGTCGCCAAAGCCGGGTAGGTCGCGTGGCTTGAAAACAATTGGGGAGGGATCAGTAAATCAATCTTCCAGAACAGAAAAATTGCAGCAATTTTAGAAGTCATTTGAAATTCTGACGGCCCGTGTGTGAAATATAGATGTGTGCAGGTATTTTAGAGCTCAAATCCGGAAAGACATTGACTGTATGGAGGGGGCTGTAGTTTTACTGTGCCCGGCTAGTACTGTCTGCCACATAATTAGTATTTACATTAATTTTCTTAAATTAACTGTCAAAGTGCTTAATTAGGATTATTAATTTTGTGGGGCATAATCACTGAGTGGTGGCGTGAAAAAGGATGGTGGTGTGGGGGGAATCTCAGACCCAACTTCATTTTATGAGTTAATTACACTAATTAATAAAACTCTGGCAGGGGGGACTCATTTAACAAAAGGGAGCAAAGCAAGACAGTTTCTGAAATATCATCATCATCATGTGAAATATCATCATCATCATCATCATGTTGACTAAGGGATGAGTTATCAGCCTCTTATTTGTGTGCCAGCTTATTCATCCTGGGAATGGGTCACATAATAAATTGACAGAGGAATTGGATCAGATATGGCAGAGTTTTTATTCAAACGTGTCTGCTGTAGAATGAGTCACAATTCACCCAATATTTTCGCTACAGAATGGCATCATACTTAACAGGTTTAGCTTGTGCCTAAACATTGCATGTTTAAAACTGATTCACCTCAAATTAAATTATTTGGTTCGCAGATTACATTACAATGACTTGAACAAGCAATGTTATAGAAATCATATTCCTGACAGGCTCTTGCTTAACTCATTCACTCCCAGACATTTTCACAGAAGCAATCCCGTTCGCTCCCGGCTGTTTTACTGGATTTTGACTGATTTTGCAAGGCCCACAGAATATCATGTTCTATTGCTATAAAAACATGGAATCTATCAAGATTAAAGTCTCTTCTTTCATCAGGAAAAAAAAAAGTTTCTATCTGTTTCTGTTTTTCAGCAATTAGCATTAGAAGAGAGCTAAGTTTCATCAGTTTTCACAAACCTATTTAAAATTGTAAGTAATTTACCTTTATTTCTACATGGCCCTGGTTGATCTCCTTTGCTCTGCTGCCACCTGCCGGCCATTTGTGTGATAACTACCATTTCTGCAACCATTCTTTGCAGTTGAGAGGCTGCATCAAAGCCTTCTGTATGATCTAGCATAAAAAAACAAACCCCCAAAAAAAAAACGTATAAATATGTCTTTGGGACACTTAAAACATTTAAAAAAAAACAAAAAAAACCAAAACGAATTTATACGTTATGAACAGCAGCACATTGGTCTCAAATCTACAAAAGCTTTATTGTCTTAAGTTACAGTAAAGCCCTAACAATGTGTCAAGTCAAATTTATGTAGGCAGATCTTAATCATGAAAGAGTGTCAAAATGGCTTCACAGTAACAAGTTAGACTACAAGTTACTTTCAGCAGATGATTTTGGTATTTTACACTTCACAAGACTCACTTACCAAATGAAGTTAAACCAGAAGCTTAAGCCAGCTAACACTGTACTTCCTGTTTGTACTCTTATTGTGAAATGTGTTCTCACCACTTTTGGTGCACACTACTGAACTGACTGACGCTAACTTGAAAAGAGCAACGGTAATCGTTGGCGGCTTTCCCATGCTTTGTTGCTGTTACTAGTAACACTTGTGATTGTGTTTTGCCTCTTGTATGTGTTATTTTTGTACAGACATGGTTTAATATAATTATATTGTTGTTTCTATTTGAGTATTAGTTTTGCTATTTTTGAAATGAATTGTTTTAACTCGGTGACAGCCTTAGTTGACAATAAGACAATCAACATAAGATGACGTTGAAAACTCTTTATTTACGGGCTGATTATGTGTGGGTTGCTTCTTGCACAATTATGAAACAACTTGTGTGCTTCAAGTCGCCGGCCGAAATATAGTATAGAATTAAAAAAAATTTTTTTTTAATGTAAATTACGTATTGTAGCTCCTCTATGGGTCCACAAAATATCCTACGCCCCCTTCTCCAGTCAGACGGTGTATAGGTGAGGTGTTGAATCTTTAGAGGGAACCTGCCGGCTAACTGGTCATGACATCTAGGATGTTTATTGTTCCATTTCTATTTATTTATTTTTCTTTTTTTATTTTAATGATACGTTATTAGATAAGAATAGTTTATTAGTACATTAACATGACAGAATAGGGAGTAGGACTAGATCAATTATTGCTCTTCTTCCTACTCCTTTTGAACATGTAACTTATGACATTAATGAATTATTTTCTTTCTTAAAATTTTTATTTTAACTTCAACTTATATTTTGTAATGTGTTAATATGTTCAATAAACCAACCAACCCTCTCTGGTCTGTAGCCTCCTCTTCGCCACGTCTCTTCACCGACGTCGTCAATATTTTGAATCAGATGTAATGCCTTTCCTTGCTGTTTATTTTTTTCATGTCAGCCCATGGTGACATGCTGAAACGTGCTTACTATGGAAATCTGACAGCGTTGTCAAGGTGAAGAATAAAGAATCATATAAATATTGTCATGTTTTTAATACAATAAAATGGCAGCATGGGAATAATATACATCCAGGCACATGGAAAATAAAAAAAGGCAGAAACTTTTTGTCAACTAATTTTGTCAAAAGAGTAACACCACATTGTTTTGTATTGTTATTAACTCATTCACTCCCAACCATTTTCACTTGTGCTTTCCTGGATTTTGACTGATTTTTCAAGGCCCTCAAAATATTCTGTTCTATTGCTATAAAAATATGGAACATAACAAAAGAGAGATTAAAGTCTCTTATTTTATCAGGGAAAAAAAGTATATTCCTATCTGTTTCCACTGTGCAGCAATTAGCAATGGAACATAGCTAAGTTTCATCATGATTCACAAATCTGCTTAGAACTGTGGGGAAATCAGCTTGTTTTAACATGGCCTGGTTGATCTCTTATACTCTGCTGCCACTCAACCATTTTCTGCAGTAGAGAGACTGCATCAAAGCCTTCTCTATGCTCTGGCATAAAAAAAAAAAACCAAAAACGTATAAGTACGTCCTTGGGACACTTAAAACATGTAAAATATGAGGTATTTATATGTTTTTGGGAGCTAATGAGTTAATGTGACCTCTAGGTGGTGCTGTGGTATGTTGTTGACATGTAGGTTGAGCGCAAACAGTTCAGTAAAGACATCGCCGAAGGGCACGTCAAAGATTAACTTCCAAAATACAGCTCCGGTTCTACTGTTAACAAACGACGCCCTTGGTGCGATCGAGTTATCCCTGCCATTGTTAACAAGTTAACACAAAGTGTCTCCAGTGGTTAGCATAAGAGGGAAGAAAACAAGGCAGAGTTAAACCTGTCTATCTGCGCACACATCAGTGATTGCTCGATGTACTGTCGTCTCGCCTCTTCTTCGATGCCTTGACAAATGCACGCAGCCACACTCATAAGAAAAAATGACGAAAATATACTCCAAAACGCTGACAACTGGTGAGGTTCTCTGAAGGAAAACAAATGGCAATCGCCGCTACCAGAAAGGGCGCTCATAAATTTTCCCGTAAATACGTCACGGCTATTTGTGCATAAGAAGCTCTGTCGTTCAGCATTTACTATGTGCCACAGTCTTTGAAACAAGAACTGTAGAGCCACCTTAGCTACAGAGATCGCCCAAGAAAAAAGGATCATATATAACAGGTGGGTCTGGAATGTTGCCCACTGTGCATCTGAAAATGATCATGTCATTACCTCAGAAAAAAAAGCATTTAGCGAAAGCGAAGAAAGTTTGAACACAGCTTCAAGTCTGTGTTTCAAGTTTCTTTCTTCTCTTTTCTTCCTGCTGCTAAACTCATAAAGATGTTTTGTTCACTCAGCCTCAGGATAGAAGGCAGCACATCCCATTAATACATCAGATGAGTGTCAGAGTGGAAACTTGCCAGATGAGGAGGAGGGTAGGAACCTCTCATGTTTTACTTTTTTTGTGTGTGATGAAAAACAAATTTACCTCTCTATTGACTGTATAATGACCGGACTCATCTTCCAGCTGCTGGCAAATACAGCTTAGCTAAAAATCAGCGCTATGATTTTGTGTCAACCTCTGCTACAACACATTTGTTTGCCAAGTCCAAACAGCCCCGACTTCTACGTTTGAGTTTCCGATTAAATATTTATAGTGGGCCTCATGAGCTCGATCTTACAGTTTCACAGCAGGGTTGAAACTGACGGGCCAATGCAGAAACAAGAGCTAGAAAGACATCCTCTCCCAAGTGGAATCCCAAAGGGGTCTGGCGAACTGCAGAGCTGTGGAGAGCTTAACCAAAGAGAAAGACCCCTATTAGAGGGCACTAAAAATTACTGGAAATTTCTGAGACTGAGAAAGACATTTATTTCATTATTTAACTGCAGAAGGGGGAGGCATCTATTGTGCAGATTTTTTGAATAACACTTAACCCAGAGTGGGCATTTTCTTGTACTATCTTGGTAATTAAAAAACAGTCATAATTTAACAACCTGTTTTGGATTTTCTGTCATTAAAAATTGTAACTTACCTTTTATACATTTTACAAAATGTTAGATTTTGTATTGCTACCCCAGACTTCCAGAAATGGGACCCGCATTCATTTCCAATGTGATTTGATTGGAGGCTTCTGTTCTTATCCAATGTGACTGCCAGCATTTGTATTTTTGTCAAACATCCTGTTCCAGAAGTGTCACCTCTTTACACGAGCTCTTTTATTCACAAATAACACTTAATGTAGTGTATTACCTTCAATTTTGACCTAAAAAAAATTGTTAGCATGCAAAAATACTAGAGCAAACACTGTCATGACTGGGGTCACGCCAGGGTTATGTTTGAGTTCATGACCTGCTAATTTGGATTCATGACCGTGAGGTCAAGTGTCTGTTATGTACTGATGTAACTAGTATCTAGTTTCAACTGGTTTTAGGCTATGTGATGTTATGTGATGTCAAGAATCTTTAAATCCTTTACCTGGTTAACAGCCAATCAGATAATTCCATGTCAGTCCTGTTCCCCACATGTCTAGCCACAACCAATCAGAACGATTCCTTGTCGATATAGGCCTCCTGAGAAGTTTGTGTCTTTGTCGGATTATTACTTGTTACCACTGTCTCTCATATATATATATATATATATATACATATATATATATATATATATATACATATATATATATATATATATATACATATATATATATATATATATATATATATATATATATATATATATATATATATATATATATATATATATATAATGTATTAGGGGTGTGCAAAAAAAAATCGATTCATAAAAGAATCGAGATTCTCATTTATTAATCGAATCAAATCGATATTAATATCCAAAAATCTATTTTATTTAAATTAGGAATGAAGAAGAAGGGGAAAAGGCAGTTGTAGCCCACATGCTGTTTTTGTGGAAAAAGGCACTTACAATACAAAATTAATAAATGTTTAAACAAAAAAAAAGACACTTTAACGTCTCATTTTGTCTTGCAAAGCAGACTGGAGTAGATCATGACAATGTTGTGCATATCTGTAAATTAAAGCAGAAATAATTTGTCAAGCAAATCATTTTGAATCGAAAATTGATTCTGAATCGAATAGAAACAGGTAAACCACCATCAGTGAGTCTGCCATGGGGCCTTCGTGTCGCTGAGGAGTCTCCCACATTTATCCCCCCTTGGGCTTATGTTGGTCACCTCGTCCAGGGTTTTTTTTTTTATAAATTCATGAAAATGTCCGTTTTTCATTGATGACAAATGGGAGGAAGAGTACACCTGTTGTTAATAACTGCTAATCCTTTTTTTTTTTTTTTTTTTTTCTTTCCAAAGCACAATTTGATCGGCTTCTTATGAGTTAAAGAGCGGCCTCTTTGTAGTTGTGTTCAATTAACTTGTTTTTCTCCTCAAGAGTTTGTGCACAGAGGAGGAGGAGAGGGTAGAAGGGACGTGGGTGGGATAACACAGTTTGCATTGTCCTTTGCAAAAACAAAAACAAAAAAACAACAACAACAACAACAACAACAACAATACAAAAAACGTGTACATGTGTGGGTGCCTAAAAATTGCTTGCCAGTGTTGGGACACTGTGACTTGATAAAAAAAGCATTTATTTAAACTTAAATAGAATTCAAAAATTCTTTACAGTAATGTGTTCTATGCAGCCCCACTACTCAAAACATGGTATTACACAAAATCTTCTGTAGTGACAAAGAATATTGTGCGAAACATTGTTACGTGTGTATTTATTTATCAAAAGCATTTAAATAAACTTAATTAATAGTTCAGGACATATTCGTATGTACTGCAAGGTTAATTATGTTACTGTTACTCACTTCCCAAGTCCAATCAACATATGGTCTCTTGCTTTGAGAATGGAGCCACGTGGCAACTTGTAAGACGTTCTGTACACATTAAAAAAAATAAAATAAAAAATGATAGACAGGCGTTTACCCAAGGGAGTGCATGCATGCACACACGCACACGCACGCACATGGAAAATCATTGGATGTGTCAGGGAATCGAAAGCAGAAGCCCTCAAGGACAAGAATGCCTCTGTAACCTATTTGCAAGGTAAATGCAGCCTCATTACAGGGAGAAGCATGAAAAGCAGCATCTCTCCTGCACATCACATGAAAGACTCCATTGTTCTGCCACGATGAAGACACTCTGTCTCCCCATTGTAGAAATAATAAAGTAGAGTACCCTTGTTCTGTGAGCCTTTCATTTCAACAAAAGACCAACAGTGTCTGATTTTCTGTTATATTCATCTGAGGCTGTCACCCCATTGCATGAAAAGAAGTATATTGCTGAGCTGGAGATAGGGACAACCAACCCCTTAAAACTCATGTCATGACTTTACATGAACTAATCAGACACATAGACTTGTTTGTGTGGGCTGTTATATTCAATTATTATTCCAACTTTGTTGTTATTACAGCTTTTGTACACTTTACCTGCATTGTAGTCCCTTGTGTCTATCAGTGATTTTGTATGCTGAGATGCAACCTCCTTGATTTCACACAAACACAGGCTGAAAGTCAGGCAACTCCAAACATGACAGGTGTTAAAAAGCTGATAATAATGCAGCTAATATTTTCTAAGTGCATCCCAGTGTGTTCTCTTGCCACAGATAATGCATGCACGCAAAAATACTAAATAACTATTATGAAGTAAGGGCACTTTAATTTAGATCAGAGGTGTCCAAACTCTTTCATTTGAGGGCCACATACAAAAAAATCAGAAGGACGCGAGGGCCACATAATATTATGAAGAGAAATTGTGTTTAGTCCTAAAAATTGTACAAATAATTTATTATGCATATTTAGAAAAATGCTACAGTATATAAACCAATTTATTTGTAATATGGCAGTAGGGTTATTATAGTTTTGGAATTTTTCATTTTAGCTAGTTTTTATTAGTTTTCAGGGTGGTTCTGTTTGTTTTTATTAGTTTTAATTCTTTAAAAAATGCTTAGTTTTAGTTAAGTTTGTTAGTTTCAGTATTAGTATTAGTTTTTTTTAAATGTGTATTACTTGTGCGCTTTAAATCAACATTTTAATTAGATTTAAATCGTTATCGTCATGAATGTCTGGGGGGAAAAAAATGATATTTTAGTTTTTGGCCATATCGCCCAGCCCAAGCTTCAACTATGTGAAGCGTTTGGGATGAGAATCAGCGTCTCTGAATCTACTTGGTTGGAAAAGGCAAGAGTGCCCTCTCCAGGTAGGAAATGAGAAAAAGGGAAGAATGATCGACAGGCGGATCGGTGCAGCGTCAGCAATGATGCAGACATTATGTCAGTCTTTTGAGTTTCCTCCGCACGATGTCTGAGCTCTCGCATAAAGTTAGGGTGAGAAGCTTGGTCATCCGAAATGGACTCAGAGTTGACCCGCTTCTCCGCATTGAGCAGATCCACATGAGCTGGTACGGACATCTTGTTCTTCCCAATCATGACCCTCCAGGTCACATGGTCATTGCCCACATGAGTGTTGAAGTCCCTCAGCAGAATGAGGGAGTCTCCAAGGGGAACGCTCGAGGGTGGGTACTCTAAGCCGGTGTTGGGTGCATAGGCATAAATAGTCAGGACCCGTCCCCCTAACCCAAAGGTATTTGAACCCCAACATATGGGCACCAAGCTGGGGCACAATAAGTATGCCCATACCTGCTCTGCGCCTTGCGCAACTCCAGCGTGGAGTCCAACTCCTCTCGAGAGGCTTGGTACCAGAGCCCAAGCTGTGCGTAGAGGCGCGTCTGTCTATGGCTTGCCGGAACTTATCTGCCTCTCAAAGCAGCTCCAGTTTCTTCCCTGCCAGAGAGGTGACATTCCATGTCCCGAGGGCTGGCTTCTGTTACCGGGGACTGGACCGCCAAGGTGTCCACCTTTAGCAGCTCACAGGGCTCTGGCCCCTCCCCGAGTGACCCACGTCCGGGTCATTAATGTGAACTCTGACCTCAGCTAACCAATTAAAACTAGCTCCTCTCAACATGGACATAACACCAGGAATAAAGGCAAAGAACTAAAGACTTATTGCTGTGTTCAGACTGCAGGCATATCTGATTCCAGTCGGATTTCCCCTCAAATCCAATTTTTTAGTGCTGACTGTCCACACTATTTTTAGCGAGTGTCCAAATCCGATCTGGCCCTATTCAATTCAGTAGGGGTGTGCAAAAAAAAAAAAGTCGATTCTCAAAAGAATCGCAATTCTCATTTAAAACAATTCAGAATTGATTTTAAATGTCCCAAAATCGATTTTATTTCAATTATTTTATACTGTCTTGCCCTTGTTTGTGTGTGCCTTGTATTAGGAGCGCTGTTCATGTTGTACACGATTTGGCCAATTAGGGGCAGTGTGGTTCCACGCATTTTGATACACTGTTAAGTTGTAGCCACATTAGAGAGTAGAAGGAAAAGGTCACGATCAAGTTATGCCAACATAAGTTGTTTTTTGCCGTGTAAGAAGAGCATATGAGTAATATGAAGATGCTTCTCTATGCATTCCCGTTTTGTATGAATAGTCATTCTTTTGACTGATAAAAATGCAGTGAGTAGCGCACTAATTAGCATTAGCGAGTTGATGGCACTTACCATTGTGCGTTAGCCTTGAGCTAGCTACTTTCGGAGAAACAAGCTAGACAAAGTGTGTTTGCATTTAAGAGTGCAATTTTCTTCGTTTTCTGTCTTCAGGTAACCCGAACTGGAGTGTAATAACATTGTTAGTTTGAGTTCATGTTGCTTAGGGGACTGATTCGAGTCAGGGACGTTGAACACACTACAGGAAGTGAGGTACTGTCTATGAGCCAGGATTAAAATGCTGTACTGTGTTGAGTTGTAAATGTTGCAAATAAATACAAGTAAACAAGTTACAGCTATTAATCGTCCACATTGTCATTGAGAATGGAGCAGAGTAAAACATACCAGCATTGAACTCTTTTTGAGGAACTGTTCGCTGTCTGCTAAACTGTCAGTCTGTTCATGGAGAGCAGAATATACTGTAAAAGCGATTATAATTATAGCTAGCTACATAGAGTAACACTCTCCTTACAATTCAAAACTTAATGAATGCAAATAAAGTAAAATATAAAAGATATTTTCATGTCTCCATTTGTCCATTCTGTCTTGCAAATCAGGCTGGAGTAGATCATGACGATTCATTGCACATCTATAAATTGAAGCAGAAATCATTGTTAATCCAATAATTTTGAAACAAGAATAGTTCTCTGAATCGAAAATCGATTCTGAATCGAATCGCACACCCAAAATTCGGAATCGGATCGAATCGTGAGACAGTCAAGTCATCTTTATTTATTATAGCGCTTTCAAACAGCCTAAGCTGTCACAAAGCGCTTTACAGAAACACAACAAAACAAACATAACATAAAACATTAACAGCTATTGCTGTTACTGTTTTATGTTATGTTTGTTTTGTTTACTCCTGCATGACTCGAGTCATGACAGCTTAAGTATTGTGTGTTATGGACCGCAGATCTCGAACCAGCTTGATGCACACCTCAAAACTGCCCAATCTCTTACCATCTTTAAGAGGAATTAAAAAATGGATTATTGACTAATTTGTTTTGTTTGTTGATGTCTTGTTTCTTTGATGTGGTATGTATTGTAGTGGCCTGAGCCTTTTAGTAACTTGTATGGGGCGTCTCTTTCAAATGTGATTTTATGTTAAAGTTGCCCCTGATGATAAAATGCAACTGTACTATTTTGACATGAGAATATATTGAAAAAATAATAATAGAAAAAAAGTACTCTGCTACAGTACGAGATGTGTAAAGACTGACTAGAATAATAACAATGAAAACATTTGTTATTACCCAAAAAACATTTACGGTATTCATGGAAGAGGTTTGACATTATCACTAGTGGACACAGGTGTTATGCAATAGCAGTACTCGTACTCTCTTTCCCATTGGAGAGGGTGTATTTTTAGGAGTCATCTTTTTTTTTCAGTGTCTGCTCTCCACTTCATCCCTACCGTTTGTGCCCGTGACAGTCTACAAAAATGATCAACCTGGTACAAACAAAAGGAGCTTCTTGCGACAAAATATAAAGATGAAAGGAGAATAGCAGAAACGCCTCTGCGTGAATGCCCCATAGCTTACCAAATATCCAGGTCAACAAGTCAGTTGCCTTGAGTGATGGCAGATGGTGTGCAGTTTATGTTTAACTAATGGGAGGAACAGGAAAAGACCGTGGATTCATGTAAGGCAGACAGCTCCATTTAGAGGCTGGCATGGTACCTCTTATTGATCCGCACTTTACACACTGTACGCCATCATCTCACAATCTGTCTGACATGCATAGTTAAGTCTGCAGAAATGAACCCACATTCTCTCTGGACACAAATGCCTTCACATCAGAGCACATTTATATGCTAATGATGTACCGCTGTTTACATCATTGTGTGAACCTGCCATTGCACAAATCCATCTATCTGTCAGAGAAATGTTGCTGCGTTAGACTGTTACGCATGTCAACAAACTGCGTGAGGCAGCCATTTCAATCAAAGTATTACATTGAAAACACCACACAATAATTTTGGTCCAATAAAAGGCAGGTGTGTAAAGAATAAATCAGCAGAGATTACAACACTATTGTATAACAAGCGGCATGATCAACACTGGTTTGCCTATTGTCATCCTGCTTAGAATTGTCACACATCTTCGGAAGTAGTGGCCACAAAAATACATCATCAATCATTAAACTAAATAAAAGGAAATGTAACGAATCACAGCCATGGGTGAAAATTTTGTCTTTGTTCTTGCCGAAGGGGGGAAAAGCACGAACATCTTACCAGCTAGAAATGCACGAAGTGCCCCGCACTGTTCAACGTTGAACAAGGAAACAGTGAGAAATTCTGCGAGAACAAAATTAATTGCAGCGTCCATTCATCCATGTTAGGTTTGTTTGTTAGCACCGGCGTTGGCGCTGACTTCCTGGTAGTGTTGTGTCATGAACGACCGATTCGTTCAAAAAGAACAAATCTTTTCAGTGAACGTGAGTGAACGGGTCACTTCTTGAAGTGATTCATTCATTTCTCAGTTCATTTGAGAGCAGCCACGCTCAAGCCGTCAGTCTTCGCGAACGACCAATCAGCAGCTAGCGTCAGACGTGGGCAGGACTTTACTCCACATACAGCCTCGCTATTGGTGTTCAGGAACGAGCCACTGAGGAAGCTTCCCGTTCGCGAAGATATGAACGGGTCAGTGAGTGAACGAGTCAGTGAGTGAACATGTTGCCATTTCCTGTTAAGTTTCCGGTCTGACCGGAGAGTGGATCCCAGAAACACAGAACAAAGAGGAGGATGCGAATGTTTTATTCACCAAACACGTGAATATAAACAAAAAGCGCTGGACAGAGGCCAGGGAAAAAAGGTTAACAAAAGGTGCTTGCAAAATGCAAGGAGAGAAATTAAACAACACAAAAAGACCCGAAGGCAATAAACCGCAAACCAAGAAAGTAACAGATTACTATTGCTATTGAAAACACGCCACTCAAAGGTGGGAACAAAAAGAGACGTAGCAAAACTTACGTAGACCCAAAACGAGAACTTTAGTATCAAATTGTAGCGAAGACGAAAAAACAGTAGAAACACTAGGCTATGGCTGTGAGCAGACCGAGCAACGACCCGACAGTGGCTGCAAGGAGTCCCAGTCCTTATGAAGGCCTAATAGGTGATGCACTGCAGGTGTGGTGCAGGGGACACGCCCCTCTCATTAATCAGGCACTGTGAGACAAGGAAAAAACACACTGAGAGCCCAGCAACATGACATTTCCGGTTCAGGAACGATTCAGTGAATGACCACGTTCCCATTTCTGGTTCGCGAACGAGTCAGTGAGTGAACGTGCTAATGTAGTGGTAATGAGTCGGTGAATGAATCTTTTGAACGGTTCTTTTAAATGAACTGATTCTAGTGATTCAGTTCACCTAAAAGAACTGTAATGCCCATCACTACTTCCTGGTTTCGTCACAGTTGCATATCCCGCCCACAGACACAATGTCGCTCTGTGATTGGTCCGAACCACTGGCGGGAGCGGTACAAGATGTATTCTCAACATTCATCTTGAGAGAGCAAGGTTAGGAAAAAGTGGGAAAATGTAATTTCCCCGTCTTCTCCTCAAAAACAATATGATGTTAGATGGAGAGGTGGGTAGAGTAGCCAAAAATTGTACTCAAGTAAGAGTAGCTATATAGCATAGCATATATGGAGTAGCAATATATTACTCAAGTAAAAGTAAAAAGTAGTCATAAAAAAAAAAAAAAATCACTCAAGTAGGCCTACAACTTGTCTTCAGACAAACAGAAACATAAAATTATACTGGCATCTTCAATTCCTAAAAAAACAAAAACAAACCCTTTTTGAGCTTGGACAACAGTGCAAGCAGACACGTTAGTTAGCCCACACATGCACAAACTATTCACAAATTGTGGCATAACTTGCTCGGCGCTGCCTCTCAGTCTAACGACCATAGGTGGCAGTTTCTTTAAGCAAAATCATCTTTCAGTTGACTCTTTCGGGTTCTCATCATGCCTGACAGTCTTCAACCAGGTTGCATTTCCTATATATATATATATATATATATATATATATATATATATATATATATATATGTATATGTACATGTCCTGCCCGTGGAAATGCTCCCATACAGTCAGTCAAGCCAAGCGGAGCGCCTACGTGAAAATACAGTAAATCTCATGTATGAATGGGGCGGCGGGTAGCAACTCTAGTGTGGCCCAATACAGCCTAGTAAGAGTAGCATTTCTTCTTCACACATTTACTCAAGTAAAAGTAAAAAGTATTGTGTGGTGAAACTACTCTTAGAAGTACTTTTTTTCAAGTTTTTTTTTCTCGGGAATGCATCGCTCTCGGTGAGAGACGCTCTCGGTGAGAGACGCTCTCGGTGAGAGGAACTACAATTCCCATCGCGAGATGCTGTGACTATCGCGTGACCGGTAGCGAGACTGGGAAAATCTAACATGGCGGCGCTCTGTTGCTAAAATAGAATTAGCTTTATATTTCTAATTAAACCCGAATTTAATGATTAGATAAATTCGATTTTTTTCTTTTCTAAGAAAGATCGGAAATATTATCCAGTGTGGACGACCTCGAACGTTTTATTGACGATCATTTTTATAGCTGCGCGATGGATGAGCCGGCGGCTAGTCGGGATAATCCTTCGAAAAAAAAAAGGAAAAATGACTCGTCAACAGACACGGACGATTTAGCAACCGCCGACGTATCGGTGAGTATGCTGGATTCCATAAATAAAAAACTTGACGTCCTCTGTCTTATCCGCGAGGACGTCAAAGAATTAAAGGCAAGTTTGGAATTCGTTAGCCAACAGGTAAGCGATCTCCAATGCGATAACTCCGAGCTACGCTCCTCTCTCGTCGCTGTCACAGCCGAGTTGGAGACGATTAAAAAGGAAAATAAAATGCTAAAGGAAACGGTCTTAGATGTTCAATCCCGTAGTATGCGGGAAAATCTAATATTCTCAGGTATATCCGAAAATTCTCCAGATAATCCAGAGGGTGAGATAAAAAAATTCATGACATCATCGCTAAAGATCCCACAGGAGACGGTAAATAATATCTCTTTTCACCGTGTACACCGGCTCGGAGCTCGTAAGGGCAATAAGCCCCGTCCTATTATTGCTAAGTTCGAACATTTTAAACATAAAGAATTGGTAAAAAGTAAAGGACGGGAGCTCAAAGGGACATCTTTCGGGATGAATGATCAATTCCCAAGAGAGATAAACGAGCGGCGAAAAGTACTGTTTCCTATCATGAAACAAAATAGACAGGAGGGTAAACGGACTTCGATGGTCGTTGATAAATTATATATCGACGGCCAGCTATTCCGAAACCCAACCTCGACCCCTTGGCTGTTCTAACTGACAATTGGTAGAGCCGAGCATTGTGTGATTATTTGACGTAGGTATATGTATATGTATGTGTATGTATATGTGTATATATGTATATATATGTATATGTATATGTATGTATATGTATGGATAATGGGTTACGAAATAGAATATGAATTTATATTATGCATAGGCTATATAGTAATAATAATAATAATAATAATAATAATAATATAGAAATATATTCTTAAAAAAAATAAATTAATAATAATAATAATAATCTCGCTTAGGTCACCATTTACTGGTGTATTGTTATGTTGAATCCCCCACAGATTTCCTTCACACTCACTTCCCCCCACGTTTCTTCACTATTATACTTATCTACTTGCTATCTCTCTCTTTATATAAATTATATAAATTGCCTAATTACTCTTTTGCTATCCTACAATATGTTAATATTAATAAGCAGCTTATATAGATGTATACATAAGACTGAGTCTATATTGCTTGTATGCAGAAATTAGTTCTGGTCTCCTGGAATGTGTGTGGCGCTCGCTCCCAGGCAAAAAGAATAAAAATTTTAGACCATCTCTCAAAATTTAAGGCAGATATTTGTCTCCTACAAGAAACCCACTTACAAAAATCAGAAGAAAAATTATTTATAGATAAAAATTTTAGTCAAGTTTACTCTGCCTCCTATAATAGTAGACAAAGAGGTGTCTCTATACTTATACATAAGAATTTATTCTTTACTCTAAATAATATAGTAACAGATTTAGAGGGCCGATATATTATTATCCAGGTAACTATATTTAATAAAGTATATACAATTGGTAATTTATATGCCCCAAATAATGATGACCCTGATTTTTTCCATGAATTTTTCTCTCGGTTACTCGATTTAGCAACAAATTCTACTATTATTATTGGAGGTGATTTTAACACGGTCTTGAACCCGTTAATAGATCGTTCTAATAATACGATATATACAAGGCGATTACGATCCGCTAAAGTAATAGATGAATATATGGAGGATTTTGGCCTCAGCGATGGCTGGAGACTTCAAAACCCAACTAAGAAGGAATTTACTTTCTTCTCTGCTGTGCACCGATCATTCTCAAGAATTGATTTTTTCCTTACAAATAATTCTATTGTTGATAAAACTGCTATAAAAATACATTCTATAATTATAAGTGATCATGCACCAGTCTCCCTCACTCTACAAATTGACTCTACCTTTAAACCTCCCCCGATATGGCGTTTTAACATCTCATTACTGAAAGACGTAGAGTTTGATAAAATTATTAGAAGGGAGTGGGCAGATTTTTTGGAAATAAATGACTCTCCAAATATATCTCCATCTCTTCTCTGGGAAGCAGGGAAAGCGGTAATTAGAGGGAAAATTATATCATATTCAACTTATAAAAAGAAACAGGATCAAAAATTAGAAAAATACCTGGAAGATAAAATTAAACAACTAACGGATGAATATGTATTAAACCCAAATAATCAAATATGGATAGAACTACAGAATATAAAAATACAGTTAGATAACATGTTATCTAAAAAGACAGAGTTTATAATACAACAGTTGAGATATAATAATTTTGAACATAATAATAAATCAGGTAAATTCCTGGCAAATCAACTTCAACGGAATCGGGAAAAATCTCTTATAACGGCTATTAAAGATATAAATGGTGAATGCACACAATCACCAGAAGAAATTAACCATATTTTTTATAACTATTATCGAAATCTATACACAGAAATTAATAGACCTAACCCTGAATATATTGAGGAATTCCTAAACAGCTTAAATATACCTCAGTTATCTATTGAACATAAAGATATTCTCGATACCCCGCTTACTATAGATGAGTTGTATCGTGCTTTAGACAGTATGCCTAATGGCAGAGCACCTGGTCCAGACGGCTTTCCGGCTATATTTTTTAAACATTTCTGGTTAATGTTTGCTCCATTATTTCTAAGAGTAGTAACTGAAATTAAAAGTAAAGGTGATATACGTCAAGATATGAATATAGCAGCAATTAAACTTTTATTAAAGCCAGAAAAAGACCCTACCCTCCCGTCAAGTTACCGACCGATATCACTAATTAATACCGATATTAAAATTATCGCTAAGGCCTTGGCATCTCGATTAGAGACGGTAATCTCGACAATTATTCATAGTGATCAAACAGGTTTTATTAAAGGTCGTCATTCTACTAATAATATTAGGAGACTCTTTAACTTGATTAGTATGTCACAGCGGTATGATAAAAAGGCAGTTGTTATTTCGCTGGATGCAGAAAAAGCATTCGATAAAGTTAACTGGTCCTTCCTCTTTGCTGTCTTAAATAAATTCGGCTTCGGGGAGTCATTCATTCAATGGGTCTCAATATTATATGATTCTCCTAAAGCTACAGTTACTACTAATGGGATTACATCACAGAGTTTTACTTTACAAAGGGGAACAAGACAAGGGTGCCCAATTTCTCCTTTATTATTTGCTATATTTATTGAGCCGCTTGCATTAGCTATACGTCAGGATAGACGGATCCAAGGAATCCACTCCGGGACAATAGAACATAAAATTAATCTATATGCCGATGATATATTACTCTATTTAGAAGAACCTGCTATCTCGCTAGGGGAAGCATTTAAATTAATAACTAAATTCTCTCACTTATCAGATTACTCTATTAACTGGACAAAATCAACATTATTACCTATTACAGAAAATTCATGGAATCCTACAAGTCAGGATCCACACTACTCCTTTCCTACAGGTAATTTAAAATACTTAGGTGTTAAAATTTCACCTAAGTTAACTGAATTAACTTCTTTAAATTTTTCACCATTATTGGATAGTATCCGTAGTGACCTGGAGCGCTGGAATAATCTTCCGATCTCTTTAATAGGACGGATAGCTACTATAAAAATGAAAGTTTTACCAAAGATTAATTATTTATTTTCAATGATTCCATTTAAACCTACGTCTAACTGGTTCCAATCGCTGGACTCTGCTATCATAAAATTCTATTGGAATAAAAAAAAAGCCAAAATTAGTCTATCTACTCTTCAGGAAAGTAAATCTAAAGGAGGTTTAGAGGCACCAAACTTTATGTACTATTATCTAGCTAATCAACTACAATATCTTGTGCTATGGACACAACCCAACAGAGATACTAACTGTTGGTTGGAATTGGAGCAGAAGGATTGTAATAATCTTAGACTGTCAGATTTACTCTTTATTACAAAATCAATAAGACGACATAATTGTTTTAAAAACCCAATGATAGCCGCCACCCTGACTGCCTGGTGGAAGGCATTAGAAATTACAAACTCCCAATTGGCGCCCTGTGGGCTCTCTCCCATTTGGCATAACCCCGACTTTCAACTTAATAATCAGTCGTTCCATTTAAGCCTATGGGAGCAGAAAGGAATTACACACCTTCATCATCTTTTCTCAGATAATAAGTTTATATCGTATACAAACTTGGTCCAGAAATATGAAATAAAAAAGGGAAATTTCTTACATTATCTGCAAGTTAAAAATATGGTTAAGAAACAAATCCCAACACTTCAGGATACGCTCCAACTGCCTGTCTTAGCTAAAGATATTATAAAGCTTTCTCCAACAACAATAAAGAAAATATCAAAAATATATAAGTTATTTTTATACACAAATAAAACGTATTTACCGACTTTAAAATGGGAAAAAGACTTGTCTATAGTTCCGGAACCAGACTTTTGGACCCAAATCTGTGAAAATGTATTTAAAATGACCAAACAGACAAATTTGCAACTTATCCAATATAAGATACTTCATAGAACATATATTACACAATATATGATGAAAAAAATGGGACTCTCTGACTCCGACATTTGTCTCCAGTGCTCACAAAACACTGCCGATACTTATCTTCATGCTTTATGGTCATGTACTCCAGTGCTGCATTTCTGGACTAAAATCTTGGAAAAGCTCGCTGATATATTAAACTGTAGGCTTCCTTTATCTCCAAGACTGTGTTTACTAGGTGACTTAACAATAACTGAGCTACCATGTAAACAATCTCAATCTATATTTATAGCCCTTACTATTGCTAAAAAAATAATCCTTGTCAATTGGAAAAATAAACAATCTCTAAATATCGACCACTGGTTAAACTTACTAATAAATTATATCTCAATGGAAAAAATCTCTGCCTTAAATAAAAATCAAGTATCAAGATTTAAACAAATATGGTCTATGTACATAGAATATTTTAATCTCAATTTGGCAACTTAATCCTGCCAAGATTCTGCCTGTTAACGAGAGCCACCACATCGTTACAACTTCTGTTTTCGCTGCTCCTGTATTTGGTATTTTGTATCTGATTGTTTTTATTTTTATATAGTCAGGAACCTAGTTGCTGCTAGTGGGCTCGAGCATACCACACTATACGACACTATACTCAATAACTCCTTAAGATCTATTTCTAGTGGGCACTAAGCATCAACACTTGGTGTTACTGCATGCTAATTAGTCAATTTTCTTGACGCCGTCCCCTGTGGTCGGGCGGGGGTGGTTCTGCCCCCCGCCCCCCCCCCCCCGTTGTCTGCTCGGTGGCGGTTGCGTCTTGGCCGCTCCCTGGGCCCCCTGTGGGGTGCGGTGTTGGGGTGCTTCCCCTGGTGCCCGGGGCGGTGCCGTCCCGGCGCGGTCCGCTGCTCCGTGCCCGGCGGCGCGGTTCGGGGTGGGTGGGCCTCCGGTGTGCCCCGTGGTTCCCTCTCCCCTCCCCCTTCCTCCCCCCCGTCGCCTCTCCCTCCTCGCCTCCTCCCGCCCATCCTCCTCTGCCTCCCGGTCCCTTTTCCCTTGTCGCCCTCCCTCCTCCTCTCCCCCCCCGCCTCCTGCCCTGCAGCCGCCCTTTCGCCTTCTTGTCGTCTTCTCCCCGCTTCCCCCGCCCCCCCCCCCCCCTTCCCTGTCTGCCCTGCGGCCCCTCCCCCTCCCTCTCCCTGGGCCTGGGGCTCCCTCCCCGGCCCGGGCGTCGGGCTCCGGGGGCCGGGCGAGGGTTTGGGGCCTGCCCCACTCCGGTATAACTCCTGGCGCCCCGGGCGGGCTCCGGTGGCCGGTGGGCTGTCCGGTAGCCCTGCTGCGCTGGCTGTCCGCCCATTGTGGTGCCGGGTGGATGAGGTGGGGGGCGGCAGGGGGTGGGGGTGCTGGGGGGCGGGCGTGCCACCTACACCCGCCGGGTTGGGTGAGGCCCCGCTGGTCGCTCCTCTTACTCACTTCACTAGCTTGCACTATACACTTTGTAAATATACACATAGGGCACACAACACATTTCTTGGTGGGGTGGGGAAGGGTGGAAACACCGTCTTCACCCTTCAACTCCCCTCCAATTTTAATGCACCTCACGTCCAAGGGGAGGGGTGAGTTGGGGCGGGGAGCCATCAGAGGGGATGGACTGCAGTGCCTGGCAGCGCTGTGGTCCCCCCCATTTGTGTCCCTGCCCCACCACTTTGTCCCTCCATTCCCTTTTTTAATGCACCACACATATACATATTCATTTTTTGGGGGGGGATACGGGTGTGTCGGAATAGGGGAAAATTTTTCCCTCTGCTCCGACTCACCTGCTCCCAATTTTAATGCACCACACGCACACACTTGTATATACACTGGGTGGGGCCACATTCACGGTGTAGGGTAGAGCTCGCCAGTCGGCGAGCTGGCGGACTCAGTAACAGGGTTAGGTGTCACTTGTACTCTGGCGTGACGACCGGGGCCTCTCCCCACCGGGCTCGGTGTTCTGGTGTTCCGCCTTCTCCCCTGGTGCTTCCTCCTCTGCTTCCCCCCTCCCGCCGCTGTGCAAATCTCGCGCGGCTGGAGGTGGGGTGGGCACATCTTCCCTCTCTGCGCTGCTGCCCGGTGCCGGTTTCCGGGGGGGGTGGGGGGTTCTCGCGGGGGGCCGGGTTCGCGGGGGGGGGGTGGCGGCCGTCGGGGGGGGGCGGCTTGTTTGGGGGGGGGGTGGAGGTATGGGTGGGTGGGGGGTTGGGTGCTGGGGGTCGGGGTGTGTTCGGGGGTTTGGGGGTCGGGGGTGGTGGGGCCTGGGTCGTGGTGGATGGCGGGTTTGGGTGGGGTGCGGGGGGGTCGTGGGGGGATGGGGGCTGGGGACCGGTGGGGCGCTGTGGGGGCCCGCTGGGCCTCGTTCTGCGGCCTTGGGCTCGGGGGTGTGGGCCGGGGCTGGGGCGGGGGTGTTCCGGGTGTCTGGGTCGGCTCGCCGACCGGTGTCCGCTCGGGTGGCTTGGGGGTGGCCTTGGTGCTGCCGCGGCCTGGGGATTCCGGGGGGGGTGCTCGCTTTGCTGGACCGCGGTTGACGGCTTCTTTCTTTGGTGGTGGTCCTTATGCATGCCAGATCCGTCGCACCAGCATCTACTGAAACTCAACAGAAGTACCCTCTCCCTCCCACAGCCCCTTGAATCAGTTGGTGCTGGTGTCTGTGGTTCTCACTTTGCTTTATCTATCCTTCCCTCCTTCCTCTCTTTAGTTTTTCCTCTGGTCACTTGAGATCTTAATTTATTAGAAGTATGAGGTTTCTGGGGTTGGCATAAGACTCCGGTT
Organism: Festucalex cinctus; assembly: GCF_051991245.1. NCBI lineage: Eukaryota > Metazoa > Chordata > Actinopteri > Syngnathiformes > Syngnathidae > Festucalex > Festucalex cinctus. The sequence goes on along the minus strand of NC_135419.1, from coordinate 22,398,978 downwards.
TTGTAACCACGCAGGAGGGGTCTTGTTGGTGCTGGACTTCACTTTGATGGATTGGATGTACTGGCTTCTATTGATCTCACTCTGCCTTATCGATCCTTCCCTCCTTCCTCTCTTTAGTTTTTCCTCTGGGCTCTTGAGATCTCGCTAAATTTGCTGGAATTTAGAGGCTTCCGGGGTTGGCGTAAGACTTTGATTTTGTAATCATGGGGAAGGCAGGAAGTGTTTGGTCGGTGCTGGATGTCACTTTGATTTACCTTTCTTTTCTCTTTATTTCTTTTTTTTTCTGACCTTTTCTCTGGTCTCCTGACCATTTAAATCTCACGACTCTGGCAAGATTCTGAAGTACCTGGTTAAGGCGAAGGGTAATGGGATATTTATAAGGTTTTAGGTGAATGAATGAGTATAAATTTATAAGTATTTGCACGCACGCACACGCACGCACGCAAACGCACGCAAACGCACACACGCACGCACGCAAACGCACGCACGCAAACATACACACACACAAAAAAAAAAAAAAAAAAAAAAAAAAAAAAAAAAAAAGAGCAATGATGACAAGACGTTGAATCGGTAAGACTACCGAATGAACAATTCTGAGCTCTTCAAAAAAAAAAAAAAAAAAAAAAAAAAAAAAAAAAAAAAAAAAAAAAGAAAACACGCCACTCAAAGGTGGGAACAAAAAGAGACGTAGCAAAACTTACGTAGACCCAAAACGAGAACTTTAGTATCAAATTGTAGCGAAGACGAAAAAACAGTAGAAACACTAGGCTATGGCTGTGAGCAGACCGAGCAACGACCCGACAGTGGCTGCAAGGAGTCCCAGTCCTTATGAAGGCCTAATAGGTGATGCACTGCAGGTGTGGTGCAGGGGACACGCCCCTCTCATTAATCAGGCACTGTGAGACAAGGAAAAAACACACTGAGAGCCCAGCAACATGACATTTCCGGTTCAGGAACGATTCAGTGAATGACCACGTTCCCATTTCTGGTTCGCGAACGAGTCAGTGAGTGAACGTGCTAATGTAGTGGTAATGAGTCGGTGAATGAATCTTTTGAACGGTTCTTTTAAATGAACTGATTCTAGTGATTCAGTTCACCTAAAAGAACTGTAATGCCCATCACTACTTCCTGGTTTCGTCACAGTTGCATATCCCGCCCACAGACACAATGTCGCTCTGTGATTGGTCCGAACCACTGGCGGGAGCGGTACAAGATGTATTCTCAACATTCATCTTGAGAGAGCAAGGTTAGGAAAAAGTGGGAAAATGTAATTTCCCCGTCTTCTCCTCAAAAACAATATGATGTTAGATGGAGAGGTGGGTAGAGTAGCCAAAAATTGTACTCAAGTAAGAGTAGCTATATAGCATAGCATATATGGAGTAGCAATATATTACTCAAGTAAAAGTAAAAAGTAGTCATAAAAAAAAAAAAAAATCACTCAAGTAGGTGTAAGGGAAATCGGTCCAATTAATTATTAAATCAACAATTGTTAATTATTAAATTAATAATCAATTGGCTCATTAATTGAAGGAGACTCAAACTTAATATTTAAATTAAGTTGAGCTTGCCTGCGGAGCACCACATCTCTTTTTGATAATTTTATCAGGATAACAGATGAGAACCTCGTTGAATCAGTCATTAAAATGAAGGTTGTGCCCTTACTACAATTTTGTGAGTTCTTTGTTCAGCTTAGAGGTCACTATAAATTGTTGAAACACACACACAGTAAACCAGGGGTTGAGTTTTGTGCACGTTTATTCTCTAACCTAGGTGGGATAATCTACTTAGAATTTCAAGAAGCAAAACTAACTACTATGATAGGAAATGAAACGAGAACTAAAATAATAAAAAAAATAATCAAAGGAGAAGAAAAGAAGAAAAGAGAAACGGTCTTAACCAAGGTGATAGACTTCTTAAATCAAACCAACATGGGACCCACAATCAACCTAGTTTGCACCAATTTGTACTAGGGCAAAGGCCTGCAAAGTTGCACTTACAGATGGGGTTGGTCTGAGAAGCAGGACCCTGGATGGAGACTCGCCAAGCTCGTTTGAAGAAGGGATGAAGAAGGTTCAGTTCAGGAGAGGGAGAGACAGGTCGTCCGGCTGGCCAACTGAGCGTCACGGGGTCAACCTGCTGGCTGGGACGGGCCCTTTTTGGTTTGAGGCCTAGTGTGCCTGGAAAGGCACCATCCGTTTGAGCCTTGTGCAGGGACCAAAAGCAGCGTGTTTCGCTGCGCCTGTCGCTACACGCGATGGCTTCTGTGCGTTGCCGTGTGCTGGAGGTTAAGCTAGCTGGGCTAGCCCTTTGTCTGGCAGCCGCGCCGATGGAGACCAGGAAGGAGCCAAGGAGCAGCGAAGAAGCGGGAGCCAAAGAGCAGCGGAGAAGAGGCGGAAGAGAGAGAGCAGCACGCAGGGAGTGTGCTTTTAAATTGGGAAGGCGGCGGCCTCCACACCAGGGGGGCCGGTGAGACCACAGTGGAAAGTTACCAGCTTAGAGAAGGTTTTGGTAGAGACTAATCAGATTGAATCTGGATCCCATGTTTGTTGAAATTCTAAGGTCAGAATTCAATCAATGCAACACGTACAATTGAATACCTCAAATGAAATGTTACCTAGCTTACACTGTTAAAACGTGCATACACATGAAAGTTTAGTGGAGAATCTGCCACTGCAATGGAACATTTTCATGACATTTCATGGAGTCAACATTTCACAAATGGCAAACATAACATTTCATAATTCATTGTTCTGTTGCAAAATAAGAAAGTCAAGTTTCTAAGAAGGCTTTTACAGTCCTGATTTGTGTGTGTGTGCGCGTGCGCGTGTCAATCAGAGCATTTGTCTGTTTGTGGGGGATGTTCTTGTGCTCCCCACCCCCCACAGTGGCATGTTCAGGCCACAGGAGCTCAATTCCTTTGGAACTGAGGTTGCAAAAAGTTACAACCGGCCGATAATCGTTACATAGGCCTACAACTTGTCTTCAGACAAACAGAAACATAAAATTATACTGGCATCTTCAATTCCTAAAAAAACAAAAACAAACCCTTTTTGAGCTTGGACAACAGTGCAAGCAGACACGTTAGTTAGCCCACACATGCACAAACTATTCACAAATTGTGGCATAACTTGCTCGGCGCTGCCTCTCAGTCTAACGACCATAGGTGGCAGTTTCTTTAAGCAAAATCATCTTTCAGTTGACTCTTTCGGGTTCTCATCATGCCTGACAGTCTTCAACCAGGTTGCATTTCCTATATATATATATATATATATATATATATATATATATATATATATATATATATATGTATATGTACATGTCCTGCCCGTGGAAATGCTCCCATACAGTCAGTCAAGCCAAGCGGAGCGCCTACGTGAAAATACAGTAAATCTCATGTATGAATGGGGCGGCGGGTAGCAACTCTAGTGTGGCCCAATACAGCCTAGTAAGAGTAGCATTTCTTCTTCACACATTTACTCAAGTAAAAGTAAAAAGTATTGTGTGGTGAAACTACTCTTAGAAGTACTTTTTTTCAAGTTTTTTTTTTTTTTTTTTTTAAGTTTTTAAGTCATGTGCAACATGTTCGATTTAAGTAAATTCAAAGGACTTTTTTTTCCCCCCGGTGTAATGGTCTGATGAAGATAAGACAGCAATAACAATGACTACGTTTAATTGCATTCAATATTCTGGTCAAGGTAAAAATTTTAAGGTTTCTGAATCATTCGGGATAATCTGATTACATGCTTGATCGGACAGAGTTGTTGACATGGTCATTGTGCTCAATTGGAAAGACCCATTCAAAAGCGTAAAACATGGACGTTATTATGCTTATTATTATTTAACTTTCTATGTGTTGTGGTTGTGCTCTCAGGCTGTGTGTTTTTTTGTTTTTTCTACTAGCCTCTGATTGAGGGATGGGGCGTGTCCTCCTGCGCCGTATGGCGTTAGATTTGTGCCACAATTCCGCAAGCGTAATGGGAAGTACCGTGTGCAAAAGGCGTGTTTCGTGCGTACAAAAATGTGTTTCGTACGTACAAAATGTGTTTCGTGCGTACCAAAAATGTGTTTCGTACGTACAAAATGTGTTTCGTGCGTACAAAACAGTCCTCGCGCACGCTTGCTACGTCTCTCCTCAAAACGTACAAAACTTTGATTTACGCTTGCGATGCAAGGGTCGAGGCGTAATATTTGTGCCACAATTCTTAACCAATCAGGAGTCGGACAGGAGAGCAAATCCTGATTGGCTGTTTAATATCCAATCAGGCAGAACTTTGACAACGTGTCGTCATGCCGCGTTGCATCATGGGCGCTTCTTCGATTTTGTTTTTTTTGTTTTTTACTAGCACTCGGTGCTTTCCTGTTTGTATTTTATCTGCATTTCTGCTGACTTTTATTTACTGAACAAAAGTTTTGTTATATTACGGGGTGAAGCAGCTCCCAACTGCTTTCCTGCTTAGCGGAAGACAAGTTTTAGCCCTCATGGGACCGTTGGATGACCGTTGGGGGGGACGCTAACTTCCGAATCGAAGACTACTTTCAACATTTTCATTACGGTAAGTAGCATAAAATTAGCATCTTTTAACTTGGCCACTATCACACACAGGCTTCCAAGACAAGAAAAATTGTATGTGATAGTTACATACATGACATTGGCAATGCATGTGCATAGTTATGATGAAGAAAAAAAAAATCGCCACCCCCTTTCTTTATCTTCTTGTGCATTTTTAGTGCCTAGTGCCACCAAATGTATATCGTGTAACTAACAGACAGAAAAGAAAAACATGGAATGTCCAAAAGCACTGTTAACTCAATGCCATAGTTACTGATTTAAGTACGTTAGTGATATTGATTAGTTATGAAAATCGTGGAAAATTACGAGATATCAACTCTTGAATTCAATTGACTAGTTAATTTTGTTGTCATTACCTGTATACTTGTGCACATAAATGCCATATCAAACAAATCACTAAAGCAGCCTTTTACCACCTAAAAGACTTCAACAAAAGGGTTGCACGCTCCATACCAGAAGAACCTGACTCATGCTTTTATTTCCAGTAGACTTGATTATTGCAAAGGTCTTCTGACTGTTCTCCCTCAAAAGAGCATCATATTATAGCTGCAGAGGTTATGAAGTGGTTACCCTTAGTTGTACTAGACATTTAACATGAACAAGAAACATGGATGGTCACATTGTTTTCCCATAACTACTTAAAGATGGATGGATATGATTGTTTCACGTTTTACAATTAATAACCTTGAGCTTTTGTTTGTTTCCAATTTACCAGGTAAACCAATCCAGATTGCGCATCGTTTCTATATCCGGGTCACAGTCATCAATAAGATGTCTAAGGACAGAGAATACAGCTGAGATGGATGGGACGGCGATGGATGGCTCCACAATAGCAGTCTACCATGCCTACTGTGTGTAAAACTTGAAATAAAAACTGCAAAGATGCACTGTTAACTGAGGACGATTCATTTGATTTAAAAACAAAATGTACAGTTTGCTGTTTGTTGATCGATAATGCATCATTAAGTGTCAATTACAAATACAGTGTGTAATATATTTTCATCTGTGGAACCTCTTAGGTCTTGCACTCTCAATACATCATCGTGAGTACAGTACTCTGAGGTCTTCATGGTCAATGATGGGCAAATGTGTAATGTGTGCACTTCCGCACTTTATTCTTGAAACCATAAATGTGTCATGTACTGCATTGGCACTGTACCTGCAATAGTATTTTGGTTATTGTTTACAGGTTGTTCCGAATACAGTTTGTGTGACACTTTTTATTTTTCTAATTGTCAATGATACTGTTTGCAAGACACATTTAAATAAGTTCAGTAAAAGTGTCGACAACTTACAGGAGAAAAAATATTTTAAAAATGTTTGATTTGGTATGCTGCAAAACAGGCCATTACAGCTATTCGAACTTCAAATTATTAGTATTATTATTAGTCCAATGTTAATGTTGTCATTCTTCAGGAGCTCTTGATTTCTCTGCTGTCAAGCTCAAGCTTCACGTTCTGACTCTTCCTACAGACATTTTAATGACTAAGCCAAATTGGTCTCATCAGCTGGCTCAAAAACGTCAGGAATTAGGGCTGCACAAAATTGGAAAATCATGCAATACGCGATTTTGCTGAACATAGCAATAGATATTGCAATATTTAATATGGATCTAAAGAAATGACTGATTATGATTATTTTATTATCTAATGAACAAATTATATTTCTCATGCAGTAAAATGTATTCAGAGTTATTTAATTGTAATGACCTCAATAATGTTCAACTAGTGGATGGTGGTGCACATTTTAGCAAGTGGCTGACTGGTCAAATTCAGATAAAAGCATAAAATTCCATATGAAACTTATTGAATGTCTGTTATATGCATATAGCATGGGCTAATAGCGCGATATCAATATTTTTTCCACTCCACTTCTTCATCTTCTGCTTCTCGTGGTGTTTTTGACACTTCTGTTGTGGTGTCATCAGGTGCATTCTGGGTCCTTTGTCATCTTTGTTGCCTGGTAATAAAAACAAAACCCAAGGTTAGCGCTCAGATTTTTAATTGTCTATCTTTAGTTATGGAAAAATGACAAGATCAACCATGTCTCACATTAGTAAAACAATTATTTTGGGCAAACATGTTTATTTCAACAGCTGCTAGTCATGGTGTATGGTTGTCTTGTAACCAAAATGAATTCAATTCTTACGTCAATAACTATGGCATTGGACTGCCAAACACAGTGCTCTTAGGTATTCAATGTTTTCTATTATTCACGAAATACCTTTGGTGGTACCAGGCACTAATAACTAAAGAAAAATGGATGGTCTAACATTTTCTTTTCTACTTATACAACGCCACTCATGATGGCATGCATTGTTTAAGATTGTAATGATAGTAGCACGATCAAAAGAGGAGAAAACTTATAGGATTTACTGACTTAAATACAGTACAGTATTTTGTAACTTACCATAATGAAAACGTAAGTAGCAGGTTAGCCTCTTCTCTTTTTTTTTCATCTATTTTATGCCGTCATCCAACATCACCATGAGCGCTAAAAATTGTTTTCCCTCCTTCTTCCGCTAAGCAGGAAAGCAGTTAGGAGCTGATTCATCCCGTAACATAACAAAACTTCTGTTAAGTAAATAAAAGTCAGCAGAAATACAGACAAAAATTCAAACAGGAAAGGACCGAGTGCTAGTAAACAAAACAAAAAAAAGAAAAATCGAAGAAGCGCCCATGATGCAACACGACACGTTGTCAAAGTTCTGCCTGATTGGATATTAAACAGCCAATCAGGATTTGCTCTCCTGTCCGACTCCTGATTGGTTAAGAATTGTGGCACAAATATTACGCCTCGACCCTTGCATCGCAAGCGTAAATCAAAGTTTTGTACGTGTTGAGGAGAGACGTAGCAAGCGTGCGCGAGGACTGTTTTGTACGCACGAAACACATTTTGTACGTACGAAACACATTTTTGGTACGCACGAAACACATTTTGTACGTACGAAACACATTTTTGTACGCACGAAACACATTTTGTACGTACGAAACACATTTTTGTTACGCACGAAACACGCCTTTTGCACACGGTACTTCCCATTACGCTTGCGGAATTGTGGCACAAATCTAACGCCATAGTGCCGCACCTGTTTCCTATCCTCAATCAAGCCTTCTTAAGGACTGTGACTGCTGACACTCCTCGTCGGAGTATTGACCTTGCTACGTCTTCGCCTAGTGCATTATTCTGACCTCGTGTGAATTCGTTTGTTCCTATAGCCTCGTCTCTTGTTTCCAGTTAGTGTCGTGAGTCCTTTTGATTCATAGTTTTCTGTTGCTTCCACAGCTTTTATGCTTGAGTGTTTGTTATTCTCGCCTTGAGCCGGTTCTGCTCCGTAGTTTTATGTTTCCTCAGCTTCACGCTTGAGTTTGTTATTCACGTGTTTTCTACGTCCCCTTTAGTTTTCCGCTTTGTACAGCGTGTTTTGGTTTTGTTTATTCATGTAGCGCGGTTTTATAGCCCTCGGGTGTATTTTCGTTACTTCCTCACCTTGCAGCTTTTGCAAGCGTCCTTTAACTGTTTTTCTCCTGGCTTCGTCCAGCGCTTTTTGTTAGAGTCCTTGTTAAATAAATTGTTCAATTATCTCTCTGTGTTCTGCATTTTTGGGATCCGCCGTCCGGTTCCACCGGAACCCCTGACACTATGTTCAATAGGGATGTCACGATAAGGGCAATATAGTGATATTGTGATATTACAGCTGCCACAATATCGTCGTCGTCATATTCACAATATTTAAAAGGAAAACATCTGTGAAAAAAGCCAGGTTGATTTCCATTTGTGCAGTTCTAGCACCCTCTAGTGGCTAGTTTATTTAATGTTTTGGCCTTCTATCTTTAATATCTATGCTAATTGTCAGATGAAGGGGAACCTAATTTGCTTGTGAAGCGATCAATGTGTGCTTGCATTAGCAAGCAAGTGCCTCGATATTATGAGAGATTGTAGGTGGTTTATATGCATTACTGCTAGGTACAAAAGTACAATATTGTGCTTTTTTTTTTTTTTTTAAATACAATATTGTGATCTTTTTTAAATATCGCTAACGCCCCCACAATATCGTGACAATTATCGTATCGTGACCTTCATATCATGATAATATGGTATCGTGATGTTTGGATATCGTTACATCCCTAATGTTCAATCAGACATATTTATGTCACTCACCACACTAAATCAAGTATCAGTAAGTTTGTTTCCGCTTCACTCCAAAAGTGTGGTTCTTTTTGCATTGTAAAGTTTGTAAGTATTTTCGGTGGGTTGCACGCTAGAAGCACTGGCTTATATACAACTGTATAGATACACATTGTGGCATTTTCGCCGAAAGTGCGACATGAATTGTTCAGCAATTGGTATGTTTATTTATTTTCATTGGTTGAAGGAATATGCCAATTTGCTCAACGTAATTTCGTAGCACTGCAGCACATGCCAACAAAAAGCAGCAGAAAAGGTCCTGGACAGGCTTAGGGAAGTAATTGAGAAGGGAGACCAGAAAAATTGAAAAATATGAATAACAGTATGTCATTGGAGTTTCATTCAGATATCAAGACTTACCGGTTTATGTACAGCACTTTGTATACAGCAACGGCTGTTCTTAAAGCGCTTTATAAATAAAGTTGAGTTGAGTTTGTGTTTTGTTTTTGTTTTTTTACAGAAATGCATGATAACGATATTGGTTATTGTGGCATATTGCTGATATAAAAATGCCTTGGGTTGTCAAACTCAGTTGACAGTTAATTGAAACGGCTGCTGACAGACGGCTCAAGGACAGATGGATGAACACTTAAAAAGACGTGTGGTGAAACAGATGCTTGCTGATCTTGGGTGCTTGTCCCTTGGGTGATGGGCAGATTGGCCTTCGTGGATACACGATGAAAGCAACATAAAATCTTCATTCATGCCTTCAGTATGCACATGTATGTTTATAGCGTTTTAGTTAATGAATAATTTATGAAAAATATTTTAAATACATAACACCCACACTCACAAAACAGTGATTTTGTCAAAATATTTTCATGATTTCAGTTTTCATTCTTGTATGCAGTCAATCCCCTAAATATATCCATATATATATATATATCCATCCATCCATCCATTTTCTTGACCGCTTATTCCTCACAAGGGTCGCGGGGGCTGCTGGCGCCTATCTCAGGTGGCTCTGGGCAGTAGGCGGGGGACACCCTGGACTGGTTGCCAACCAATTATATATATATATATATATATATATATATGTATATATATATATATATATATATATATATATATATATATATATATATATATATATATATATATACAGCCATCCATCCATTTTTTTGAGCGCTTATTCCTCACACGGGTCGCGGGGGGTGCTGGCGCCTATCTCAGCTGGTTCTGGGCAGTAGGCGGGGGACACCCTGGACTGGTTGCCAGCCAATTTATATATATATATATATATATATATATATATATATATATGTATGTATGTATGTATATATGTATGTATGTATGTATGTATATGTGTGTGTGTGTGTATGTATGTATATGTGTGTGTGTGGGGGCGGAAGGGGGTGGGGGGTGGGGGGGTTGGGGTGTGTGTGTAGGTAGGAGTGTGTGTGTGTGTGTGTATATATGTATATGTATATATATATATATATATATATATCCATCCATCCATTTTCTTGACCGCTTATTCCTCACAAGGGTCGCAGGGGGTGCTGGCGCCTATCTCAGCTGGCTCTGGGCAGTAGGCGGGGGACACCCTGGACTGGTTGCCAACCAATCGCAGGGCACACAGAGACGAACAACCATCCACACTCACACCTAGGGACAATTCGGAGCGCCCAATTAACCTGCCATGCATGTCTTTGGAATGTGGGAGGAGACCGGAGTACCCGGAGAAGACCCACGCGGGCACGGGGAGAACATGCAAACTCCACCCAGGAAGGTCCGAGCCTGGACTCGAATCCGGTTCGAGTCCAGGCTCGGACCTCAGAACTGGGAAGCGGACGTGCTAACCACTCGACTACCGTGCCGCCTATATATATATATATATATATATATATATATATATATATATATATATATATATATATATATATATATATATATATATATATATATATATATATATATATATATATATATATATATACAGTATTGCAATTTAAGCTTTACACACACAGCTTAACACCCTTTAATAATGTTCGGTAGTAAAAATTAAATAAAACGTTGAAAACAAAATAATAAAAATTATAGAAAAAGAAATCTGTGTTGCTATGTCAACTCTTGTTCATTCACATAATAGTTCATTATTATTATTATGTCCTACTGCATGTGCTGTATTCAGGAGTATTTTCCCGAGTTTCTAAAAAAAATTTGTTCTGTAAATATTTTCACTATTGTGATCAAAAACAGCGAATATTCATTTTCAGAATGTATTGTAAATAATTATTTATACACTTAAAACGATTACACTTACTATTGTGCTAAAAAAAAAAAGTGAATCTCAATCCTCTGACTTTTCTGTAAATATTTATTCATACACATACATTTTGTGAGTTTATAAAAACTTTTTTGAAAGATAGTTCTTTTGTGATCAAAAGCATTGATTTTAATCTTTATTGGGTTGTTTTGTCAAGTTTTCAAATAAATAAAAACATTTGATCAATCCACATCAATTTAAAAAAATTGTTTTGTTTTTTTCAATGTCATGCTAAAAAAATACAGTAATGTAGTTATGCCCCACCCATTTTTGCTAAGCCACGCCCACCTCCGATTTGTCCACTTCCGGTTTATGCCACGCCCACTCCGAATACAGATACAGATAATTTAGATGGTAGAACAGATACAGGTAGTGCTGTACTCGCTCATCCCTAGTAATTGTCACCCACCGTGACGTACATCTAATAGATGGATGCCTGTTTTGCTGACGACTGAAGGAAGAACATGCTGCGTGTCTCACATTTGTTTGTTCAAGTGTGTTGCTTCAGAGCGCTGCATTGAATATATGTGTTAGAGTGACTACTCATATTTCAAATAAAGAATCTCCGCTGAGACTTGTTGCCGGCTATGATTGGCTAAGGAGTCCCTACAGACTGCCCACCTCTATTGACAACAACACAAATCTACATTTGTTTGAGTTTATGTATTTGTTATTTATTTGCATATAAACCTTTGTGGTTGTGGGATTCTGTTAGCCGAGGCGTTGAGGGGGGTCCGATTTGGTGGCCTCAACATTGCATCTCTGCTTTTTGCAGATGATGTGGTGCTGTTGGCTTCTTCAAGCTGTGATATTCAACTCTCACTGGAGCAGTTTGCAGCCGAACGTGAAGCGGTTGGGATGAAAATCAGCATCTCCAAATCCGAGACCATGGTCCTCAGTTGGAAAAGGGTGGAGTGCCCTCCCCGGGTCGGGGATGAAATCCTGCCCCAAGTGGAGGAGTTCAAGTATTTTGGGGTCTTGTTCAAGCGGGAGTAATGCAGTATTACATGTTATTAAAATATCAGTCAGTATTTTTTTTTTATATGATTACATTATTGGCTAAATTATTACATTATTGGGTTTTATTACATTTTTATTGAGCTAAGTGCAAATTTTACTACATTTTCAGTCGTTATTACATTATCAGTAAATTATTACATTATATACTACAGAGCTTATTAGGTAGGGGTTAGCTTGGTCAGCAAGCTGATGGCAATGGCGAACACAGCAACAGTGTGTAGGCTGACGCCATGCCTGGTGGGTCTTTGTTTGCTTGGTTCATTATGTCCGGCAGAGGTTTCATTATGTTGGAGTGCAGACTAAAGGTAGGTGGATCAAAGCACAGGGAAACAGGCAAAACAAGGAAGAGGCAAAGGTAAAAAATAAGAATAATAAAAATACAAACAAAAGGTATGGTGTAGCAAAATAAACATATTAAGTACAAAGTTCAAAAGAAACCTAGGATATAACAACAAAGAACAGACTCACCACCACAGGTGATAGGACATTCAATCAGAATCTACTGAGTATATAATATGGCTCCGAATTTATTTATTTATTTATAAATGTCCTACTTATTAATTCCTTCACATTACTGATTACCCAAGAGCAGACCAGGTAACTGAGCTTGGCAGATATTATCGTAAAAACCTGCAACCTCTTTCCGAAGTGGAAGATGACGGCTTCAGGAGTTTTGTGAGGACGCTTGACCCTCGGTACAAAATTCCAAATAAAAAGTCTCTAATGGAGAGGAAACGTTTGACTAGCTCTTTATGTAGACTGTTATGTCTGCTGTGTGCTGAAGGGTTTGGATCCCAGAGCGCAGACACAAATAAGGTTTTAACTATTTATTCACATAACTTGACCAAATGAAAAACAACGAGAATGCATCGAGAATCACAAGACGCCTCTTCTTAGTATTTGAACGGTAAATGTGAAGATTCAGCGAGTTAGATAGGCAGTGCTTTGATTCTGTAGTGCAACGATCGTGATTAAATGAATGTTTTTATAAACTCTATTCTGCCTAAGTCATGTGTTTTTCGAGTGGATTATTATACTTTTGTTAGTACAAAGAACCATGAATATTGAGTGTAGTGACTTCAGATTATGACTGAATGATAAAGGATTTTGTCGTTGTTTGCTCCTACTAACTAAAGCAAAGTCGATGTGGTGCCCCTAGAGGTTATTGAGGTAATTACAACTTCCCTCAGTACCATCCAAATTATTAATTCGTCAAAACAACCCATTTTCGCTATACTAGACTAGACTTGACTTGACTTAGATGACAGGATGACAGCAACGACACCGACACGACAGCAACAGCAACGATCTCAATACAACAGGACAGGACAAGGATAACCACGAGACAAGGTGAGAACTCAGGAACAAAACGCTACCATAACACCAGAAACTAAACAAAACCCAACTACACGGAACAAAAACATAATGGTAAGGGCACCAGAGTAAAGATGGCAAAGTGCAATTCTTTCAAGAGCTACATGATACTTTATCCAGAATAAATATTCCTATGGCGCTTTGGACTGTGAATATGAGACATACACAGCTTGCATTGACCTCACTCCTTCTTTGCCATCTTGATTCATCAGTGCCTAAAAACTGGTTGTAATCATGTGGAAGCCTGTTAGTTCATTCATGGTTGCCATATTTTCTGGTTGTATCTGATCAGTCTGCCTACTGTTCCGTTAGGAGCCATTTGGAATGTCTAACAGGAAAAAAAAAACATTCACTGGGAGCCCCAAAACCTTTTCGGTATTAAAGTGGCAATAATGCTGTGTAGCGATAATTGTGTCGCTGTGCGGTTGCGGTTGCAGACGGATGGAGAGGTGCTGATCGAGAGTGAATGCCTCGCTATCTGCCAGGCTCTGAAATGAAGAATTACATTAGGTAAGCGGTTCAGATCATGGATGGATGGATGGATGGATGGATGGATGAAATGATACACTCATTATTTATTTGCCACAGCAAAAGCATCAAATCGGCATTAACCAAATAAATAGATTTTATGTCATGGAGAGAACCAATCGTCCTTGGTGGGGTTGGGACAAAAACAGCCCCATTGACTTTTATGAGTGTTTGTGGCCCAAATCAATAAATGACTTTAAAGCAGAAAGATCACATGCTTTAAAAAAATATATTTTCCTCATGGATCTACTCTCATTTGCTAAATCCTCTTATAGAGAGCTCACTAATGACAACGCTATTTTACAACTATTTTTGTCCCGTCATCCTATGCTGGATATATGCACCAAACCATTCATTTATTCATGATGTTAAACCAACTGGTACCCAATGAACCTAATTTGCCAAGTGTAGTGTCAAATGGCTAGTGTGAGCGTCTATGTGTGAGGGTGTCTTTTCCAATGAAATACAATTATGGAAAGAAAATATTGCTGCTATGACCGCTCAAATTTCCCTTGAGACACACACTAATACAGCACACACAGGCTCACACAATGGAAGCCATAGAGGTTGGAGTCTTAAATGATTAATGTCCCAAGCCAAGCCACATCACAAAGCCAAGTGACAAGCCACAGCAGCTTGAAGAAGGCCTGTGCTTTTTTTTAAGTGCCTAAAAAAACAAACGAACAAAACAAAAAAACATCAATAAACACACAGTTGCTTTCAGCCAGAGTGTAAAAATGCTTTTTCATTATAATTCCTATTTTATGGCACGATTCAGACATTTGGCGTGATAAATTAGCAAGTGAAAAAAAAAAAAAATGATGGAGCTGTTTTGTTTCTCACAACACTAAGTGATTTTATTGTTAGGATTCAATTAAGCTCTGAGAGATCAAGGTTTTCACCATTGCTAAATTTGTTTTCTTACTTCCACAAATAGCTAATATAAATTCTTAAGCGAAACTGTGTTGCAGAATATGCAAATGAGGCTTCTTTTTTTTTTTTTTTTAAATAATTATCCTCTTCTGTTGCTAGATTAACCAACGCTTGGGCTTAACGAAAGGACAACACATTTCTATATGTAACATTTACAGAATCATTGTCAACTGCTTAGGCAATATAGGGGCACTCTTTCATGCAGATTTTCAAAAAAATTGCCTTTGTCTGGAAGACCGAACTTTTGTGTTTCAATTAATCTCCCTCTCCTTATCTCCCTCTATTTTCTTCTCACTAAGTGCCTGGATAGTGCATGGGCCAGTGGACTGCCTGTCATCTCTGTGACTCCATCAACATCTCTCGAGCTCTGGCTCTCTATTCTCAAACATGCACTTAAACCAGGGATTTACTTAAGTGGCACATGTCAGAATAACTGAAAATAGCCTTTTTCATTGTCATACAAGTGGACCATAAAACCATTAGAACAGACGTGTCCAAACTGTGGCCCGGCGTCCATTTTTTTGTGGCCCGCGACATATGCTAAAAATGGCATTTGACTCAGTTCAAATAAAATAAAAACGTTTGGATATGTTCAAAGTAAGAGAGGGGGTGTCGGTTCGAAAAACACGGGTGCTATTATTTTAGTTAACTAAAACAAAATAACTAAAACTAAAATAAAAAAAAAACAATTTCGTTAACTAAATAAAATAAAAATAAAAATGCTTTTAAAAAAAATGAAAACGAACTGAAATTACCTTTATGTTTACAAAACTAAATAAAAGAATAATTATCTCAAAAATGTCCTTCGTTTTAGTCTTTGGTGTGATTTTTAGTAGATTTATTTTTATATAAACCGGAATAATGACGTTTGAAAATATGTCACAAAAGCACCTTCAGAAGACATCGCTCCCATGGTGTTTTTTTTAAATATTGCGCTCAAGTATTACACATTTAAAAAAACTAAAAAAACAAAACTATTACTAATACTGAAACTAACAAAAACTAAACTAAAACTAAGCATTTATTAAAGAACTAAAACTAATAAAAACCAACAGAACCACCATGAAAACTAATACAAAATAAATCAAATTAAAAATTCCAAAACTATAATAACCCTACTGCCATATTAAAAATAAAATGGTTTATATACTGTAGTATTTTTTCTAAATATACATAAATATATAAATTAAATATAATTTTTAGGACTAAACACAATTTCTCTTCATAACATTATGTGGCACTTGCATCCTTCTGAGTTTCTATATGTGCCCTCAAATGAAAAAGTTTGGACACCCCTGCATTAGAACGTATTCCAATAAATGCATGCACTAATAATACTGACTCTGCATGTCTACACACATGGACAAATTATTCATAGGACCCTGTTAATGAAAGGAAATTAATAAATTAAAATGTAATGAAAAGTGAACAATCCAAATAACTTTTGAACTGTGGTTCAACATAATTATTTTTAAAAACAAAATCATGTAACAGGTTTGGACAAATAATGACAGTACTCCTATAAAAGAGCAGCCACTAGTGTCCTCTAATTAGCATCACATGCATCTTCAAACGTCAGCCAGGACAAGTAGTCACTGTGCTGTTTTGTGGCATGGTGTGTACCACATTTAACATGGATGAGAGGGAACGTATTAGAGAATTATCTCAGGAGATTAGAAAGCATGTTTAAAGGTAAGGTGAGAACCATCTCCGAGCAGCTTGATGTTTTTCTGACTGCAGTTGCATCCTATTACTCAGAAAAGTAAGATCCACGGGACTGTAGCCAACCTCCTTGTACGTGGCCACAAAGGGAAAATTGAGGATAAATTGAAGAGACGGATGGTAACAAAAGAGCCAGGCACAACCTCCAAAGAAATCAAAGGTGAACTCAGAATCATCTTGATTGGTTAATTATGTAAAAACACACAGGGAATTTGTTTCCAGCAATATGAGTCACACTATTATTGCAGTAACAAGCAACAATAACAAAAATAACTGAGTCGGAGGATTAACAACTCTTTATGTCAGGGGTCACCAACGTGGTGCCTGCGGGCACCAGCTAGCCCCCAAGGGACCACATGAGTAGCCCGTGGGCCTGTTCCAAAAATAGCTTACCAGTGATGGGACATTGCAGTTTTCTCAAAATGTGGTATCAGTAATCATTTGAAAATATAAACAATGGAATAGATTTACAGACATTAAATGTTGCATCTTGGTATTTTTATGTTTCTTAATTATTCTGAGAAATCATTAAAATGATCAATCTTCAGCTAAATTAATTCTTGATTTAAAAAAAAAAAAAAAAAGGGTTGCCACTACAGAATATTTTGAATTGATTATGCTATTGATTACTCTGATAATCACCCCACCCCTGTTTCGAGGCAGAAATGTTTGTGTCTGCGAATGTTTGTGATTGACTTACGGTATATTCCCTTGCCCCGGCCCAAATAGTAACATAATAACATATATTGTTGTGTCCTCACTAGATGTGTCTGCTCTATCCAGCTAGACAGACAGTTAACAGATGAGGTGCTTCCTGTAGTTTTTATCTCTTTATTTATTTTACTGTAAAACTGAAACAAAAAATACAATACAGCACATTAGTACAGTACTATCTGACTAACATTGTTTTCTACCTAAATTAGCATACACCAATCACAAATGCAAAGATATAATAATCACCAATAAGTGAGTTAAAATAGACACAACCAAGGTACGCTAACATAGTTAGCTTAGTTAGCAAACTCAAGTCCGCTAGCATAAAAAGCTAACGAATGCTAACATCTTCACTGACTCGTTTTTACCAACATTTTGAATTTACATAAACATTCAACCGGATTTGTTGGCTTTTTATAGCTTGAAGAAAGTTATACAAATGAACACAAATAGTTACAGACTTACGTGGGCCAACGCTCCACCGCATGTGGTGCTGCTCTCCAGGAGTGTCATTGAAACTAACGTCAATTCAAATGAATCAGACGTAATACACATTTCAGAGGGTACTAAAAGTCAACATAAATCACTGAGCAAAAAACTGAATAAAACTATAACATCACATATATGATTACATGTATTTTGAGCAAAATTCTTGTTTCATTAGTGTGTATCCCAAAAAAAGGTAGCCCTTCACACTAATCAGTAGCCAAAAAGTATCTATCAGCATAAAATGGTTGCATTAAGTGAACGTCTCGCGAACGAACTCACCCTGACAAGAAATCAGCAGTGTTGGAACTTCTACTTCTAATGTAACTCTTTACATTGTCCTATTATATAACGGCCCTACTTATTGTACGAGTGTTAACCGAGTTATTTATGTTATGTGATCCAAGTGAAAAGTCTCACCCTGCAGCGCCGTGGCACGTGACTCGATCTGTCATTTTACAAACGTCTCTGTGATGTTCTCTGTTGACAGATTTGTGCTATCATACTAGCTTTGGAGTCTACATGGCTCTTCTCACTCTTACTTGAACACAGTACATCCCAGAAGAAGTTAATGATTGGCTAACGTAAGGCAAGATGTCAGGGTAAGCCAGTCAGAGACAGTCTGACAGTGTATGGCGGGTCTTACTACTACAACCCCTAGCAAAAAGTATGGAATTACCAGTCTTGGACGAGCACTCACTCAGACATTTTATTCTGTAGATCAAACTCAGATAAAAAGCATGAAACAGTCATGAGGTCATTCCAAAGTGCAACATCTTGGCTTTCAGAAGCACTAAAAGAAATGAAGAAAAAACATTGTGCTGGTTAGTACTTTTATAGAGAAAGTGCAGGAAAATAGATATCGAATAATTTCATTCTGAGGAAAAAAAATATCTAATCAATCTATTTTGAGCAGAAAATGAGGACACACCCAGTCAGTTTCCTTTCCTTAATTGGGCACCTGCCTCAAATGACATCTGCTCGTTTGTCAGCAGTTAAAAACAGTGCAGTTATCACACCTTGGAGGGCGCTGGAGCAAGTGGATTGGCAAGAATCATGGCTCCAACAAGGGAGATGTCTCTTGAGAGCAAAGACAGGATGATCAAACTCCTTGAAGAAGGTAACGCAACACGTATAGTTGCAAAAGATGTGGGCCGTTCACAGTCAGCTTGTTTCTCAAGTTTCCGCTTTCAAGTCACAGCAAAATGAATAAATAAAATCACCTGCACAGGTGGTGAGCCCATAGGAAGGAGCTCAAAGGTAATTTAAATATTAAGTTTGGGTCTCTGAGTCAATAGATTATTAATTTAATAATTAACTATTTTTAATTTAATAATGAATTGGACCGATTTCCCTTACAACACCTAAAGCAAAACAAAGAGAAACTTTAATTTGCTGCAATCTCGTTCTTATCTATTATTTATTCATGAACGGAGGACGCATTTTGATTGACCACCTGCATTCATTCTTTCCCTCAGCATGTGGCTCGAGTAACATTCATGCCTCTCAAGTGAAAAATAGTAAACAAAGTAATCGTCTGGAGGCCTCGTGAGGCAGAAAACGATACGTACACAGTGAGCTGTTGTGTCTGCAACAAACGGTCTTGAATGACTTTTTGCTCAACAGATAGCCAGTGTGCTGCAGGGAGTTTTCCCATACCTCACAATAGTGATTGCTCATGTTGGGTTAAATATGTGTGGGGAGTGTGGTTCTATACAAGCTGCATTAAAAAAAAAAAAAAAAAGTGTCTTGTGATAATGTTATAAATTGCCACTATTTAAATTTTGGAAAAATGAGGATTATGAGTTTGCATTACCTGCATTCTGGGAAATCTGGTATATGGGTAGCAAAACATATATACTTCCTTATGGTTCCTATCCTGTGCAAAGATGACTGGCACATACTTGCATACTTTGATACTAAGGATTACCATAACTGATGTTTGATGCATTAAAACGCCTATTATGAATTTGGACAAAGACTGCCAACCGCCATCCTACATATTTGACTACGAAGGGATGTAATGTGTCTATCTGTTAACATTTGAGTCACAACTTTTGTCTATAAACACAAGATACTGTGACCTGAAAGTGTACTTCAGCTAAGCTTAGTAAATAGTGTGAATGATGCATGTCTGCAGAGAGCCAACAACAAGCAGCTAATCTTAGCTGATAGAAATAGATGGAAAAATCTCCTATAAATTTGTGTAATATATCTCATCACAGCAGACTGAAAATGGCATCACTGAGATTAATTTTGTGCTATGTCATATCCACAATCGTCACTTTTTCCCCACCGGTATCAAACAAAGACAGACTGACTGTTGCTGTCGTGTCAGCATCAGGGCAAGCTGTCACAGGTCCGTGAGGAAAATGGAAAAGCCTCATAGCCTGAGGATAATGTTCGGGATGGGATTGGGTTATGTTGACGTTCTTCTCTATCAGAGTTCAGAGGTAGTGTTTACTATGTTGATAAAGCCTCTCTGGATAGGAAAACAGTATTAAGTGTTGTTGTTTGTCTATTTGTTAAAAGAAGGTACACACAATCGGGCCTCCCAAGATAATAACAACACAAAAATTTCTCTACTACAGTTAAAATGAATGCTAACATGCTAACATGTTGCCAAGCCAACATGCTAACCTCAACTTTATTCCATTTTTTTTTTAAATGTATTTAGATATACTAATAAATAATAAATAATAAATAATATTTAAATAAATAAATAAATAAATAAATAAATAAATAAATACCGGTGTTCCAAAATGGTTGACCCCATTCTAAATGCCCATATCTCGGAAACTACTTGATGGATCTTAATGAAACTAAATACACTTTATGTTGAAGGTCATAAGTTTTATTGGTTACATTTACAAAGAAAAGAAAATGTGTGAAGAAGGCACGCTGCACTGTCTTCAGTGACTGAGTCCGAGCATACTCTAACACGCAAAATGCCTTTTTTTTTTTTAAAGTGAACAGCATTTCTTAATCTGAAAAGATAGAAATGCCAAATGTTACACACAAAAACTTGAAACGTTTCTCCACAAGCTGTGAGAATTTGAGGTCATTCCAACGAAAATTGTCAAAATTATTTGCCTACAAAATGGGGTCAAAACATTTTGGAACATCCTGTATATTGCCTTTTTTCAATATATTGCTGTGTATAAAAAACAAAAAAACTAACTTGCTGGATGTGTTAACACCACTTGATTTAATACATAAATGCAAGTTAAAAATGTAATTAATTGTTTTAGACAAACACTATTTTATGAGTTCAGATCAAATAATAATTATGTAGTTACATCAACTTAATTTATCATGTCACGTACACTCAAAATTCGTTGGTCAGTTGGTCGGCTGAAAACATTCAAATTGGCATAACTTAACGTACTTGATAAGTTAATTTTTGTCAACATTGACTCCATTTTAAAATGATTTGAATACTCCCACAATGCCTTTCACCATGTTCAAGCTGTAAATACCAGAGTCTGTTCTCTATAATGTATTTGCATAGTGATTTCATGATTACTTATAGTTTTAGCTTAGGACACAGGGGATTTTCTAATTATATTGTATTCTTTTATTATTCATTAGTTTTATATTAAAATACATGTGTGAGGGATGTACCATTACTAAGAAGTTTTTGCTGTTCATTAAAGTCTTGTCAATTCTTGCACTCTACTGCATCTCACAGGCAGCTGCCTGTAGTGCTATAATGTGCTTCTGGTTTTGGAATTCTGCTTTTACGTGCAAGCATATGCCCATGTTTTCTACAGAAAAGCTATCGGAAGTGTTATAAGTCGTGCTGTCACTTTTTTTAAAAATCGATTTGATTTTTCCACGAGAATTTTCTTCGCCATGGGCCCAAAGGAAGACAATGCAGTGCCAGTGCCAGCAAAGAAAAATGGAAAGTGCTACAAAACACAGTGAAAGAGATAATCGCGCCATTGTAACTACCGTGACTAAATACTGACTACCCCCCTTAGCTGTTCATCAATGTGCCTGTCGCAGAGCACACAAAGACCCCTTAGTAGTCCAACAGTGACTACGTTTACATGCAGTCCGTATTCGGATTAAGGTCAGAATTCCGCTTTCTGAAACAATCAAGGTAACACGTTTTCATGCGTGGTGGACAGAGTTACTGCAGTTTACATGCTTATTTGTGCTCGATTGGAATATCCCGTTCTGTCTGCGACGCGCGGACAACGTAATTACGTAAATAACGTCATTTCCGCTTTTAATTTACTCTACGTTCAATAAAAGACATTATATTTATGTCACTTACGACGCTAAATAGACAACCCCCATCCCCCAACCACCACCACCACTATTGACGAGGCATTTCTTGCGGCTGTGCGTGCTTCTCCCTTTTCACCCCTGACCCATTTTCTTGCCTTTTATGTCAAGGGCAAAAGGCTGTATGAAAAGACTAGAATAATAAACAATGACCTAGAATGTTGAACTTGGAATGGTTTGAATTGGTTAAAATACTGTAGATAGAATCTGGAGGTGAATGTCCAAATTTTGAATTCAGGATATGGTAAACTGTTTGACGTTGATAACAAATTACAGAATTTGATTTTTATTAATATGTAAAAGACGACACCTCTGACGGCAAACTTGACTTGAACTTCAGACTACTGTCATTACATTCAAAAAAATGAAATGAGAGGTGTCAATAATGAATAGGCTCTACACATAATATAAATCTGAATAGAATTAAATATGAATGAATTATAGGATCTTAAATATGAGTTCTTTTGGTGGATTTTTTTTTTTTAAACCCGGAAGTAGCACACCAGGTTCACTAAAACTCCGCCTTTCCCCATGTGGCTGCCGCGCCCCTCTCATGATGTCATCCTTGCCAGCTGCTACGTGCACTGCCCACAACACAGTAAATATGGAAGAACATATTGTGGAGGCTTACGCTGATGTACTACTCATCCACGCAATAAGTTTTTTTATTATTTTTTTTATTTATACAACTAAATATGTCTGACATATTGTACTTGACATTGAAGCTAACGTTAGTGCTTATGCTAATGTTATATCATCATTTAGTTAGCGGTTTGATTTATTGACAGCTCTACCTCTCCATCAGGTTTGATAGAGGGAATTGCGCATGTTTTAAGGTTTAATCTATTGGTCAATCCACTTTTGTACTGGCCAAGGTTAACCAGGAAGTCCTCTGAGAAATGCTGATCACAAACAAACAGCTGCTGGATTGTTTGTCACCGAAGAGGCACATTAGCGCTGCTTTCCCGAAGATACTTGTCGTGCCGCATGACTTAGGAAAAAAATCGAAAAGAGCAGAACTCCAGCCTGGAAGGCCGGCATCTCAGCCGGCGCCTCTTTCCCGGTTTTGAAAAAATGTAAAATAGAGAATCTCTAGCCATGGAGGCTGGCGTCTTGGCTGAGGGGCATACACTTGTTGGAGATACCGCAGTCTGCTTGGAGAAAGTGGGCGTGTGTTTAGTCTGCATGGGGGTGTGTACAGGGAGGTACGGGGGTGGGTCCTCACTTGTCGATGCCCATGACATTTTTTCGTTTTGTTGGGTTGGTCCTGGGCTGGAGTTCGGAGAGCAGGAATGCTCAGAGATAGGTAAATGGAGGAAAACACCACTTTGGCGGTGTTTTTAGTGAGAAACTAGCATTTTAATCTAAAGCTTAAAAAAAAAAAGCCTTTGATTTTGCACGCTATGAGCCCTTCAATTAAACAATTTTACTTTTTCAAATGAACGATACAAATGGTGACCAAAAGTATTCATCAAAATAAGTGTCCTGACAGTAAAATAAATAATGTTTAAATGATAAGATAATTAGGAATTATGAACTCAGGTTTGCTACAAGCTGAAGCTGAGTTTTAAAGTACAACAGTTTTCACTTTGATGGATTGGATGTGTTGGTTTCTGTGGATCTCACTCTGATTCATCTATCCTTCCCTCCTTCCTCTCTTTAGTTTTTCCTCTGGTCTCTTGAGATCTCCTTAATCTGTTGGAATTTAGAGGTTTCTGGGTTTGGTGTAAGACCCTGCTTTTGTAACCATGTGGATGGCAGGAGGTGTTTCGTTGGTGCTGGATTTCACTTTAATTTATCTTTCTTTTCTTTGACTTTTCCTCTGGTCCCCTGACCTTCTGAACTTCACGACTCTGGCGAGACTTTGAAGTATCCGGTTAAGGTGAAG
Organism: Festucalex cinctus; assembly: GCF_051991245.1. Classification (NCBI taxonomy): domain Eukaryota; kingdom Metazoa; phylum Chordata; class Actinopteri; order Syngnathiformes; family Syngnathidae; genus Festucalex; species Festucalex cinctus. The sequence goes on along the minus strand of NC_135419.1, from coordinate 22,374,993 downwards.
GGTAATGGGATTTTTATTAGGTTTTAGGTGAATTAATTAGTACAAATTTACACGTATTTACACGCACGCACACGCACGCACAAACGCACACTTATGCACAAAATAAAATAAAAAAAATGATGATAAGCTGTTGAATCGGTAAGACTGCTGAATGAACAATTCTGAGCTCTCTCTTAAAAAAAAAAAAAAAAAAAAAAAGTACAACAGTTTTCTAACAGCCGATAGTTTGTTCATTGTCGAGCAACAACACGCAGAAAGGTTCAATTTCTCCTGTCCTATTTAGTTGTCTCACTTGTTTCACTTTAGGTTTTAGTGCAGACTCTCATTCTTGTCCACATCAACTGCGGAACACACTCAGCTTCACACTGTCGACACATAAATGCGGTCGCAGTGCCTCCGGCCGTATCATCACTGATAGTCCAATGGCGTAGACAGTGAAGCTGTGGTCAACATGCTGCCATAAAGACACAAAACACCACCAATAGTCTCCGGCCATGGACGTCACGGGCAAAAATGCCCTAAACAGTCCGACATGCAACGATAAGTCATCGTACCTGTGATTGTGTGTTCTCAACCATTTTTGTTTTAGTACAGTCTCCATGTTCATGTCTGTGCATATTTCCTTGGCTGCTACCTGAGCATATAATGCCCGTTGCCCTCTGACAAAGACTGGGGGCACTATTTACACAAACTAGTGTAAAGGGCAGTCTAACTTCGCGTGTGGGCTGGAAGGTATGGCGTTAGATTTGTGCCACAATTCCGTGCGTAACAAAATGTGTTTCGTACGTACAAAATGTGTTTCGTACGTACCAAAAATGTGTTTCTTACGTACAAAATGTGTTTCGTACGTACCAAAAATGTGTTTCGTACGTACAAAATGTGTTTCGTGCGTACAAAACAGTCCTCGCGCACGCTTGCTACGTCTCTCCTCAACACGTACGAAACTTTGATTTACGCTTGCGATGCAAGGGTCGAGGCGTAATATTTGTGCCACAATTCTTAACCAATCAGGAGAGCAAATCCTGATTGGCTGTTTAATATCCAATCAGGAAGAACTTTGACAACGTGTCGTCACGCCGCGTTGCATCATGGGCGCTTCTTCGATTTTTGTTTTGTTTTGTTTTGTTTACTAGCACTCGGTGCTTTCCTGTTTGTATTTTATCTGCATTTCTGCTGACTTTTATTTACTTAACAAAAGTTTTGTTATATTACGGGGTGAAGCAGCTCCCAACTGCTTTCCTGCTTAGCGGAAGACAAGTTTTAGCCCTCATGGGACCGTTGGATGACCGTTGGGGGGGACGCTAACTTCCGAATCGAAGACTACTTTCAACATTTTCATAACGGTAAGTAGCATCTTTTAACTTGGCCACTATCACACACAGGCTTCCAAGACAATCAAAATTGTATGTAATAGTTACATACACGACATTGGCAATGGATGTGCATAGTTATGATGAAGAAAAAAAAATCGCCACCCCCTTTCTTTATTTTCTTATGCATTTTTAGTGCCTAGTGCCACCAAATGTATATCGTGTAACTAACAGACAGAAAAAAACATGGAATGTCCAAAAGCACTGTTAACACAATGCCATAGTTACTGATTTGTAAGTACGTTAGTGATATTGATTAGAAAATCGTGGAAAATTACGAGATATCAGCTCTTGAATTCAATTCACGAGTTAATTTTGTTGTCATTACCTGTATACTTGTGCACATAAATGCCATCTCAAACAAATCACTAAAGCAGCCTTTTACCACCTAAAAGACTTCGACAGAAGGGTTGCATGCTCCATACCAGAAGAACCTGACTCATGCTTTTATTTCCAGTAGACTTGATTATTGCAAAGGTCTTCTGACTGTTCTCCCTCAAAAGAGCATCACATTATAGCTGCAGAGGTTATGAAGTGGTTACCCTTAGTTGTACTAGACATTTAACATGAACAAGAAACTGTAGAAACATGGATGGTCACATTGTTTTCCCATAACTACATGAAGATGGATGGATATGATTGTTTCACGTTTTACAATTAATAACCTTGAGCTTTTGTTTTGTTTCCAATTTACCAGGTAAACCAATCCAGATTGCGCATCGTTTCTATATCCGGGTCACAGTCATCAATACGATGTCTAAGGATAGAGAGTACAGCTGAGATGGATGGGACGGCGATGGATGGCTCCACAATAGCAGTCTACCATGCTTACTGTGTGTAAAACTTGAAATAAAAACTGCAAAGATGCACTGTAACTGAGGACGATTCATTTGATTTAAAAACAAAATGTACAGTTTGCTGTTTGTTGATCGATAATGCATCATTAAGTGTCAATTACAAATACAATGTGTAATATATTTTCATCTGTGGAACCTCTTGGGTCTTGCATTCTCAATACATCATCGTGAGTACAGTACTCTGAGGTCTTCTTGGTCAATGATGGGCAAATGTGCAGTGTGTGCACTTCCGCACTTTAATCTTGAAACCATAAATGTGTCATGTACTGCATTGGCACTGTACCTGCAATAGTATTTTGGTTATTGTTTACAGGTTGTTCCGAATACAGTGTGTGTGACACTTTTTATTTTTCTAATTGTCAATGATACTGTTTGCAAGACACATTTAAATAAGTTCAGTAAAAGTGTCGACAACTTACAGGAGAAAAAATATTTTAAAAATGTTTGATTTGGTATGCTGCAAAACAGGCCATTACAACTATTCGAACTTCAAATTATGATAGTCCAATGTTAATGTTGTCATTCTTCAGGAGCTCTTGATTTCTCTGCTGTCAAGCTCAAGCTTCACGTTCTGACTCTTCCTACAGACATTTTAATGACTAAGTCAAATTGGTCTCATCAGCTGGCTCAAAAACGTCAGGAATTAGGGCTGCACAAAATTGGAAAATCATGCAATACGCGATTTTGCTGAATATAGCAATAGATATTGCAATATTTAATATGGATCTAAAGAAATGACTGATGATGATTTTATTATCTAATGAACAAATTATATTTCTCATGCAGTAAAATGTATTCAGAGTTATTTAATTGTAATGACTTCAATAATGTTCAACTAGTGGATGGTGGTGCACATTTTAGCAAGTGGCTGACTGGTCAAATTCATATAAAAGCAAAAAATTCCATATGAAACTTATTGCATGTCTGTTATATGCATATTGCATGGGCCAATAGCGCGATATCAATATTTTTTCCACTCCACTTCTTCATATTCTGCTTCTCGTGGTGTTTTTGACACTTCTGTTGTGGTGTCATCAGGTGCATTCTGGGTCCTTTGTCATCTTTGTTGCCTGGTAATAAAAACAAAACCCAAGGTTAGCGCTCAGATTTTTAATTGTCTATCTGTTGTTATGGAAAAATGACAAGATCAACCATGTTTCTCACATTAGTGAAAACAATTATTTTGGGCAAACATGTTTATTTCAACAGCTGCTTGTCATGGTGTATGGTTGTCTTGTAACCAAAATGAATTCAATTCTTACGTCAATAACTATGGCATTGGACTGCCAAACACAGTGCTCTTATGTATTCAATGTTTTCTGTTATTCACGATATACCTTCAGTGGTACCAGGCACTAATTACTAAAGAAAAATGGATGGTCTAACATTTTCTTTTCTACTTATACAACGCCACTCATGATGGCATGCATTGTTTAAGATTGTAATGATAGTAGCACGATCAAAAGAGGACAAAACTATAGGATTTACTGACTTAAATACAGTACAGTATTTTGTAACTTACCATAATGAAAACGTAAGTAGCAGGTTAGCCTCTTCTCTTTTTTTTTCTTCTATTTTATGCCGTCATCCAACATCACCATGAGCGCTAAAACTTGTTTTCCCTCCTTCTTCCGCTAAGCAGGAAAGCAGTTAGGAGCTGATTCATCCCGTAACATAACAGAACTTCTATTAAGTAAATAAAAGTCAGCAGAAATACAGACAAAAATTCAAACAGGAAAGGACAGAGTGCTTGTTAAAAAAAAAATAAAAATCGAAGAAGCGCCCATGATGCAACGCGGCGTGACGACACGTTGTCAAAGTTCTGCCTGATTGGATATTAAACAGCCAATCAGGATTTGCTTTCCTGTCCGACTCCTGATTGGTTAAGAATTGTGGCACAAATATCACGCCTCGACCCTTGCATCGCAAGCGTAAATCAAAGTTTCGTACGTGTTGAGGAGAGCGTGCGCGAGGACTGTTTTGTACGCACGAAACACATTTTGTACGTACGAAACACATTTTTGGTACGTACGAAACACATTTTGTACGTACGAAACACATTTTTGGTACGTACGAAACACATTTTGTACGTACGAAACACATTTTGTTACGCACGGAATTGTGGCACAAATCTAACGCCATAGGAAGGTAGCCGGCTCCCTGGCCAAGCAAATTGACGACCTCCCTCATTAAATTGACAGTGTGTAAAAGTTCACCACTAGATGTTGCTATATAATAGAATGTAGCCGAAGCGCATGGATTTCGAAGCACACACTATGGTGGCTCAGAGAGATCACCCTTCGTAAGCCTACCACCAATTCTTACATGAGTGAACAAGCATCTCTGTGAGTGACAGCGGTGTGAACCCCAGGGACCAACGCCGAAAGACCAAGCAGCTGGAGAAGCTAACGAGCGGCTAGCAGGAGTTAGTCAGAGACATAGGCAGAGTGGCTAGAGTGGCTAACAAGACCAGCTAGTGGGAGAGGCTAGTTTAGTTAAAAAAAAAAAAAAAAAAAAAAACTCGTACAAGCTTGTGCGACGTGAGCCCGAATCACAGGACTCAGCGATGACCACCTGCCGGCCCCAGCTGTGGAAGGTAAGCGGCGGTCGACCCATTGAGTCCGACACTAGCTACAAGGGCTAACTATGCTCGTGCAATTGTCCTTCAGTCAGATTATCTGTAGTAGGAAGTTGGCGGCGAAACATGCCGGTTTCCTCTAAGGACTGACTATATAATATAATGAGTGATTACGAGACCTACAATTACATTAAAAAAATAAATAAAAAATTACTGAAATCAATAGTTTTTTTTTTTTTTAATGTTTGAATTATTAGTTGCGCGAATGTGAGGCATTGTAACGCACTGGGCACCATATAAAAAGCAGTCCATTTACCATTTATAATGTCTGCTATTTGGCTCTTATTATAATGATCGGTCCCTTGCGTCAAATACTTTTGTGAGCAAACATCTTTTTGTTTGTTTGTTTGTTTGTTTATTTTTAAATCAATTGCAAACCACCACCCACCGTTTTTTCCTAAAAATATCTATCATAGTCTAACTTGTCAGTCTAATATCGGTTCATTGGGGGGCGGGGGGAGTGATGTAATAATAAGGGACATTACAAGGCAGTTCCACTATGTTAATAATAAATTAATTACATCAATCTGTTCAATTTGAACCCCTCCCCCCGAAGTAACATATTATAGTCATTAACAAAAGATGTTCTTCTATGCTTATATCCTTAGTTTGTTTGTTTATTTATTGTTTTTTCATCACCATGTTTCTGATAAATAACTTGCCATCATTCCATAAGAATAACACTGACTCTACCCACATCATTAGTCTTTTCTCATATGTCTTCGAAAGAGAGCAACTGCAAAGGCTGTGGAAATTCTCCATACAAATGTTAATGGTTTACTGTACATGTCATGATGCCAAAGTGCCAATAAAAAAATTCAGTGTAGCCCTTTGGGAGGTGAGTGCAGTGTCGTGCCCAGCACATAGAAAAATCGCCACAGCGCAGCTTCTCTCCCTGAGGACCAAACAGCCATAGCATTTGTCAATAAAGACTGTTTTCTCCCGCCCGGCTGGCTGAACTGACCCTTCACAACTGGTGCTTGACCCCTGCTTCAAGTTCAGACAAGAAAATACACATCAGAAAGAAGTCCTGCTGTAGTCCTGCTGTCCACAGACATAACCACCATATGACAGCCAAGTTGTCAAGAAAAGGGAGCAACACAAATTGAAAGAGGGTGGGGGTGGGGGTACACAATCGCTTTGTCTGGTGAGCATATAAATCCTGATATTCTCGCATGTGTCTTCAGTATCTTTTCCAAGAGTTCAGTACTGATAGTTAATAGGGAGAATTTGTATAACACTCTCTGAGCAGCCCAATTGGCCAACTATGCGTTCATGAAAAATGTCATTCCTCTTTAGTTTATATAAATGTATTAGTTTTTACGGACTGCTGAAGTCTCCTACAATATGGTAGTGAACACCCAACAGCCCAGGCAACGCAAACGTGATAAGAAATGTGAACATGTGCACTGTTCATGTGCATTAATTGCATTGCAAGGCATATTCATCTTGAACCTTATCGTTTGCCAATACAATGGTACATCAACTTACGAACTTGATTGGTTTCATGACCCCGTTTGTAAGTTGAAACTTTCTTAAATCGAGGTAGATTTTCCCATTGAAATGAATGGAAATTCAATTAATCTGTTCCAGCCCCCAACGGATGTGAAAAAAACTTTTACTGGCCAAATACCACAGCTCGCAATTCGAGCTGACTCGGGAGGGGCTAATCTTTCACTGCAGGAGATTCAGACTGCAAAACACCACGGTGAAGGGCTGCCTGGGTACCCTGTTAGTTTGGGGGTTTTGGACACAAAAACCGATCCAGTGAAACTTGTCTTTTTCTTATTTTATAGCCCTTACCGGTTCGTGCTGCAGGTCCAACAAGTTCCTCTGTGGTTAGTTCTTTTTTTGTGGTCATCCAGCAGCTCCTCCACATTTTCACTGTCACTCTCCAAGCCCATCATTCTAACCATGGACACAATTTCATCAGTGATTGTCACCTCTACAGTATCACAGGTTTCAATACCTCTCTCTGACACATAGGTTGGCCAAAGTCTCTTCCAAGCAGACTGCAGGGTATGCTGGGAGACCCCACTACAAGCCTTAATAATGTTTTTTTTTTTTTTTTTTTTGTTTTTCTGTGAGAGCTCAGAATTGTTCATTCGGTTCCGATTCAACGTCTTATCATCATTTCTCTCTCTCTTTTTTTTTTTTTATGTGTATGTGTGCGTTTGTGTGTGTGCGTTGGCGTGCGTGAAGGGGTGTGTGTGCGTGTGTGTGTGTGTGCATGCGTGTGCATGCAAATACGTGTAAATTTATACTCGTTAATTCACCGAAAACCTCATAAAAATCCCATTACCCTTCACCTTAACCAGATACTCCAGAGCCTCGCCAGAGTCGTGAGATTCAAACGGTCAGGAGACCAGAGAAAAGGTCAGAAACGATAAAAAGAAGAGAAAGATAATCAAAGTGAAATCCAGCACCAACCAAACACTTCCTGCCTTCCCCATGGTTACAAAATCAAAGTCTTACGCCAACCCCAGAAGCCTCTAAATTCCAACAGATTAAAGAGATCTCAAGAGACCAGAGGAAAAACTAAAGAGAGGAAGGAGGGAAGGATCGATGAGGCAAAGTAAGATTCACAGAAACCAGTACATCCAGTCCATCAAAGTGAAATCCAGCACCAACCAAACACCTCCTGCATGGTTACAAAACCAGAGTCTTACGCCAACCCCAGAAACCTCTAAATTCCAACAAATTGAGGAGATCTCAAGTGACAAGAGGAAAAACTAAAGAGAGGAAGGAGGGAAGGATAGATAAAGCAAAGTGAGATCCACAGACACCAGCACCCACTGATTCAACGAGTAGTGGGAGGGAGAGGCGAATTCTGTTTGAATTTCAGTAGATGCTGGTGTGATGGATCTGGCATGTATAAGGACCGCCACCAAAGAAAGGAGCCGTCAACCGCGGCCCAGCAAAGCGAGCACCGCCCCCCCGGAATCCCCCGAGCCGCGGCAGCACAGAGGCCACCCCCACGCCACCCGGGCGGACACCGGTCGGCGAGCCAACACAGACGCCCGGAACACTCCCGCCGAGCCCAAGGCCGCAGAATGAGGCCCGGCGGGCCCCACATGTATTTTGTCATCGTAACTTCCAGCTCCCCACGTCCAACAGCATTCTACTGCCTCGGCGAGGATGTGAAATGTATTTTCCTGAGTTGTACTGTAATTCAAACATTGAACACAATTTGTTCTGTGATGGGTATGATATGTTTCTGGCTGGAAATTAAACCTGTAAGGCGCCTTCACCAATATGACACCAGTGCTCATTGGATATAATGTAGAGTGAGGTAGTGGTTATTTGCTTGCAGTTTGTTTTGTAATCTTGGCTCAGGCTGTGTTGGCACGAATGGTTGTTTGTCTTTGTGCGCCCTGGCAAGTCCAAATTGTGCTTTGCTTCTCGCCTGAATTCAGCTACCATTGGCGTACAGCTTACCTGTGGCCATAATGAAGAGTTGGATAGCAGAAGAGGATTGAATGGTTGTTCGTCTATGTGTGCCCTGTATTTGCATGGTGACTAGTTCAGGGTGTGCCCTTTACTGCCCAAAGACAACTAGGACAGGCTCCAGCATGCCCGTGACCTTCATGTGGATAAGCGGTTCAGATAATGGATGGATGGATGAATGAATGAATGGATGGATGGATGGATGGATGGATGGATGGATTGAAACTAGTGTTAAAACAGCAATTACAAGGACAAGAATAATCAAAACAGAAGACAATGATTTGCAATGCTTTTTCACAATATTTTCAATTTGATACAACACAAAGACAAGATATTTAATGCTCAGACCGAAGTACGTTTTTTTTTCAAATATTCTCTCATTTTGAACTTTGAATACCTGCAACACATTTCAAAAAACATATATCCATCACTAATACACATATACCAAACAAATCGAATAAGTCAACCACAAATAAATGGTCTTTAAACTACTGATTCACATTCCACAGTCTATTAGCGGTCTCTCTGTAGAAAGTGGGACACTAACCTGGCAATAGCCAGATTGATAATTGTGATTCACTGCGATTGGCTGGCAACCAGTTCAGGGTGTACCCCGCCTACTGCCCGAAGCCGGCTGGGACAGGCTCCAGCACCCCCGTGACCCTTGTGAGGAGTAGGTGTTTTTAAGAAAATGGATGGATGGATAATTCTGATTCACTCAAAAGAGTTCTCCATAATATCAATCTGGGACTGCTCCATGGTGATTTGCTTGGGAAAGGCGTGACATTCTGTACAATACTCTGAGCTGATTGGACGATGCGACATCTTGTTCACGTTTGTTAACGGGCTCGGTACAAGATGTATTCTGCAGAGTTTTTGAACTCTTAACTTTTTTTTTTCAGGAAAGAGTTTAAATGAACCATTTTTTTCACATAATAGCTGGTTAGTTTTTAATAAATGGTGCATTCCTTTAAGCTAAATATACAACTGTGTCCAACCTCTTTTGACAAAACGTCACCAACTTTATTATTCTGTACGCCTGTATGTTATTTTCAGCCACTTCTTCATGTAAGTCATTTGGTTGAAACCTCAACAACAAGTGTGCAAAATGCAAATCTATGACTCCTGTGAATGTGCAAAAAGGGACTAAAATTGTACATTGTAAAAAAAATATATCATAGGTCACTTCCTATTCAGTGTAGTACATGCCTTCTGCTGACTTAGCAACGTCTTGGTGTGCTTCACATTTCTTCCAATTTTCATATTACTTGGTGAAACGGGCAGTGGACAGCTTCGTTGAACTACAAAGCCTCTTTTTTTTTTGTATTATTATTTTTTTTTATAAAATTGTGCATGACAACATTAATGTTAACAGCAAAATGTTCATCAGGCCTTACATGAGTGTAAGGTTTGTGAGTTTTTGTGCATGTTTAGGCTGATTTGTTGTGCATAACTAGAATAAAGGTAGCACAAGCATATTGTGGGGCAGGTCTCCCCATAGTAACAAATGTATAGTCACCTACAAAAACTGATTGAGAGTTGTTTCCAATTAAAATAAAGAATGGGGATGTGACACTTATACACCTGCATTAACACATGAAAGACTTCAAAGTCATGAAAGCCAACAAAACAAGTACACAAAGAACAGGAATAATGTACATCTGAACATTGTACATTAGACCAAATGCACGCGATCATACAGACTCAGATTGCAGATAACAACCCAGAGGGGGCAGCAACTGTATTATAAGTCCAAAAAGAGAGAAAGGAAGCTAGGCTAATGCATGTTTCATGAGCTTGGCTTCTCCACCTCAGAGTCCCTGGCCAGCTGGAATAGCTTGCTGCCTCTCCCTGAGGACCCCGGATTTTCCCTCGGTCTAACACAGCAGCACATTTTGGGATTGATAAAGCTCTCTTCACAATTGTTACTGGATCAGAATCACAGCATGGCCATTTTACACACACCAGTGGGAGCTCAAGTACAATGAATCAATTGATGGTTTCATAGCTCAAAGTAACATACATATTCTGAATACTAGTGGTGTTAAAAAAATCGATTCGGCAACATATTGTGATATTACAGCTCACAATTCTCGAATCGATTCAATAGTTGTCATGACTCGGGTCATGCAGCAGTAATGATTGGGCTTTGTCTCATGGTAGGGATCACACCTGGGTTAAGTTTGAGTTGAGTTCATGGCCTGTTGGGAGTGAGGTCAAGTGTCTATTTTGTACTTACGTAACCATCATCTAGTTTCAACTAGTTTTAGGCTATGTGATGTCAAGGATCTTTAATGCTATGTGATAGACTTAGACTTAGACTTGACTTTATTGATCCCTTTGGGATGAAATTTACATGTCCAGCAGCAATGAGAACAGATAATAAAATAAAATAATTCAATCAATCAATAAATAAGGTTATTACACCAGAGATCGAATTAATAATAATAATAATAATAATAATAATAATAATAATAATAAAATGAAAAATAAAAATTAAATCAATCAATAAATAAGGTTATAACACCAGAGATTGAATTAATAATAATAATGAGAAAAATAAAATAAAAAATTCAATCGATCAATAAATAAGGTTATTACACCAGAGATTGAATTAATAATAATAATAATAAGAAGAAGAACAATTAAATAAAAAATTCAATCAATAAATAAATAAGGTTATTACACCGGAGATTGAATTTAATAAATTAAAGTACAGTGAAGTGCCCTATTTGTGAAGTGAAGTGCACTCTACACCCATCCATTTATGATGGACAAATATTCGACAAAACATCTTACTTAGGGTTAGGATTCACATCTTAAGCACGGAAGAATGTTATATTAATGGAACATTAAGCCATAATATTTTTATATATTAATTTAATAATGTAATATTTTATTTATTTCAATGCTGTTCAAACATGAAACAGATTACAGCCTATTTGTTCAATACAATGGCTCAGAGTTATAACTGAATTTTCATACAAATCTTATGGTGTACATGTACAAGTTTACTGAATAGTATTCTCTAAATTTGAGTAAAACAATTGCAACAATTGAGTTATAAATTCATATCGGGATCCATCAAATCGAATCGTGACCTATGAATCGTGATACAAACCGAATCGTCAGGCACTAGGCAATTCACACCCCTACTGTACACCATATTTAATATTTCATATATTCAGGCATTTTCTACCCTCCATCTTGTCCTGGGTCATGAGTGAACTGGAGCCTATCCCAACAGGCAACATTCAAAACGAGTATCCAGTCATTCAGGTGAGAGATGCATGGGAACCAATTGGAACAGTGCACCCGTAAATTTGTTGTTTTGAGGTTGCTTACGGAGGCACATATGCTGACCACTGCTGCCATTGCATTACCTAACAAATAAAATATATGAACATGTAATTATTACTCTGACATTGTCATTTAAAACAGAGCATTCATGGATGCTGAATGTTTCATTCTCTTTTCGCATGTAAAATACTTATTATACTACATTAAGAACAGTAGTGTGCTCAGATTTTCCTATTCTTTTCCATGGGAAAGTCTAGTTTTATTTGAATTTGTAATACTAGTGCTTAGAAAGAAAGTTTCACCGTGACCATCTTTGCCAAAAAAAGCTTCTGGCATAAATCTGTTTGCACAAACTTGTCTAGAGTTTGCTGGTTTCAACAGAGCCAAATTATTGGCAAAGCCGAATCCATTTTTGTTTTGTTGTTGCTTTTTTAATCAACACTGTTAGATCTAGTTACACTGGCAGCAAAATAAAGTCTTTCATTATTCTGCCCATCGAATTTTCTTTATAGTGGAACATTCTCCTCCATGTAGTCAGCTACAAACTTATGTAGCGCTAAGGCCATGTCTACACAGACATTTTGACCTTTTGCCAGAATGCAAAGTGGGTTTAGGTCATGAAAACAGCCCTTCGGAAACCTTTGGCCACTGTGGAGACTTTTGAGAAGTGTTTTCACATAAAATTTAAACAAAGCCAAAAACATAAAAACCAGAAACCTCAATTTGGGAATAACATTTTTTATTTTTTTTCCCCGTCATAACAAGGCATGTTTTTGTTGATGGTAGCTGATAGGTTTGACCGGGGTTGTGACTATGAAGGCCATAGCATATGATTCATACCAGCACCATCTGTATGTGTCACTTGGGTCAAAGTGATTCAATCTCTCAACCCAAGCTGGGGAACCATTCTATGCAAAGGTGATACATGTTTTTTTGTTTTGTTTTGTTTTTTTAAAATTAATTCAGAGTATTAGATGGCAGAAGTTGAGTTGTTATGGTTCAACAAAAATATGTTGATCCCCAAATGACCTCTTCTCACTTATTTTGTTACAAGCATTACACACAACACACTGCAGGCAAAAGGCTGAATTTTACTATGTACATTCATTTTATGAACTGCTGATCCTCAGGAGGGTTGTGGGTGTGCTGTAGCCAATCCCAACTGTCTTAGGACGAGAGGCAGTGTACACCCTGAACTGGTCAGCAGCCAATCACAGGGGAACAAATAGACAACCAACCATTCACACTCGCACCAATGCAAATTTAGAGTCTTCAATCAACCTACCCCGCATGTTTTTGGAATGTGGGAGGACTACCTGGAGAAAACCCACGCAAGCATGGGGAGAACATGCAAAATCCACACAGGAAGGCCGGAGCCTGAATTTGAACCCGTGACGAGTGAGCCACTATGTTAAATACAGTGGTACCTCTACTTACAAAATTAATTGGTTCTGGAAGAAAGTTCTTAAGTAGAAAATTTTGTAAGTAGAGACGCATTTTCCATGTAAATGCCCTAATCCGTTCCAAGCCTCCCAAAATTCAGACATAAATGTATTATAAAGCATAAAAATGCATCAAACCATGTAACAAATATGTTACAATTAGATTATTGCACAATAAATGAGATTTGTGCATAATGTAAAAAACAAAGAATAGAGTAAAGAATAAAAATGATGGTCTTTTACCTTTTTAACTCCTCTTTTTAACTGTCCTCTTCGTTTTTTTGCCCTCTTTTTGGTTCATGTTCTCTCTCAGAAGTGTTTTTGCCTTGTGTTTTGTAAAGAACTGATCCAAGGATGTGTGTTTTTTTTTAACAATCTTATTTTATTTTATTTTTAATCACTCACTCTCTCACTCATGCTTACATCATGTAAGCCGCACATGATCTCCCAGGCGGATAAGTGAACCTACGCCATCCGGCACCGAAGGCATGTGACGGTTCCACTCCTCCACCTGGAGTCCTTGTTTTTTTTTTTTTTTTAACAATCCTTCGAAAATGTCCAAGGCAAACATCATCAGAGTGAGCGATCGCCTGAATGGTGACCACTTTTTCTGGCTGATTCTTTTCAATAAATTCCAAAACTTGATGGAAACTTCAGGTACGACGGCGAGGCATCTTTTTCCAAAAAAAAGGCCCGTCTCGTCGCATTTAAAAACTTACTGTCCAACGTAGCCTTCATCAATCACCAATTGTTTGAATTTTTGCACAAATTCATCGGCCGTTAGTTAATGTCACGCCGCCACCGGCGTGGCGATCCATGCTTTTATTGTTGTGTCCTTGTTTCCTGTTTTACCCTGAAAATCTAACTCTCCTCTCACCCCAGGTCACTTGCCCTTCCTGCCGCTCCCTAATTACCGGTTCCCTCCCATGATTATCACCACCTGTCACCAATCAAGCCAGACAATAAAAGCCACCTGCATTCTCCCCTCCGTTGCCGAAGTGTCACCTCTTAGTGCATGGAAGCGTCCCACAGTCCTCATGTCCTTGTTCCCGGTGCCTTGTCATTTTGCCTTGTTTTTGTGCCTTTTCCTCCCCAGCGGAGCGCCTTTAGTTACCCCTTGTGCCTTGAGCCTTTTTTCCTCCCTAGCGGAGCGCTTTTTGTTGTCCCCTGTACCTTTTGCCTGTTTTTTCCTCCCCAGTGGAGCGCTTTTTGTTCTCCACTTTTTTGACTTCCCCGTTCTCCTCTCAGTTTGAGAGGAGACAGCTGTTGGCCGGAAATAAACCTGTTGCCTTGGTGGCCTACCTTTATCCTGCGTCTGAGTCCTACCTCTCCTTGTCGTGTCAGTTAATACATTTATGTAAAACTATCTAAACACCTCATGGCCCGAGGAATGATGAGGACGCTGTATATTGCGTTCAGGCAAATCTGGGAGGTGCGAGTATCGGCCCATACTGTACTTTTACCTTTCGTATCCTGAAACGTCTTTCGTAACAAGATTCAATATTTTCCTGTTGAGGAGTTTCGTAACTTGAAAATTTCGTATGAAGGGACGTTCGTCAGTAGAGGTACCACTGTCTGTGTTTCAGCATTTATGAAATAATCATAATTGTTACTGGATTGTGTAAACCGTTACAAAGTGTAACAATGGCTAAATAAAGCATGTTTTACTCTAAACAGAGGGAAATAAACTGCTATTTACCAACAAACAAAAACATGAATATCCAAGCATAAGTGTTTAAGGAGAAAATATTGACCAGGGCTTAGCAATGTAAGGCCTACGGGGCAAAATTGGCCTGCCGCCAATTATATCTGGCCGCCAGATGGCATTAGTGAAAAACAAAGCAAAACAAAAAAACAGAGTTAAAAATTCCTTGCTATTCCCGTGGTCTTGTTTTGCTGAAAAAATAACTGTTATACTTAAAATGTAATTTTGCTCTGTAAAGTTGCTTTGAAGCACTTCACTTCCAGGTTCGTGTTACGCGGCCAATCGGGTGCCTGTGTTGTGAATATAGGCGCCTGTCCACCTGTTGCTCACCTGTTTCACACTTTACACTTCACCAGCTTCCAAATGAGACCCATTTGAAAAATTAGATTGAATTTATTCCAGTTTTTGTCCAACAATAGGTGCTTTCAATGTCAATACCCACATTGGATGACATATCAATGATTTTGATGGGCCCCCATTGCCACAAAAATAAAATGGCATTGAGTTTCTCACCTGTTTCACACTCCAACATAATAGAAGTATTCCTAAAGGAGTCAGCCATTTGACACAGAAACCCATTTTGTTGTTGCTCACTTGCATCCCATTCGGATGAGCACACATGCCACTGAATGCCCTGGACAGGCATGTCATTGTGAACACCGCATCACAAATACGCACATGACTGTTGTGTGAGGAAATTTTGATTATTTGAAATAGACATGGTTAATCATGTTCATTTCACAAATTTTAATAAATATTTGGTCATGTCAAAACAGCAGACAAGACTTTACCTTGCTAACCATGGACAACAGGGGTACATTTAACAAAGGAGGTTCAACAAACTGTGAGATTAACCCGGAACAACGAGTTCACATACCCTCAATAGTAAACTCTGCGTTTTCAGTTCCAGTCCAGCGGATTCCGGTGAGTTATATCAACGCTGAGTAGTCGCAACATGACTTACTCCCAGAGTTAAAAGACTGCTTCAATGGAGCCCCGATTCGTCGAGTAGTCACCATGGCAACGGGGAAGCCGAGCGCCCTCTGCTTCCGCGTTGCTTAATTTTTTTTGCTCCTCTCAACCGGAAATCTTAATGTGATTATATGTCGAATTTTAACATGTCTTTATTAATTAATAAATAAATAAAAAACAGAGAGAGACGAAAACAAAAAAGTGCAACAGCGCAGCGGTTCCCCATACAGGAAGAACATTGCTGATCAGGCCAATGCGTAAATTTAAATGTATATTCCTTTGCAATCACAATATTACAGGGGAAACCTGTTGTATGATAGCTCATTTATTCATTTCATTTAAATCCTGCGAGGGATAAGCACACTTGATTTAATATGAAATATAAAACACTGAGATGAAATATAAAAACATTATTCAAACGAGTAAAAGAAAAAGAAAATGGAGCGCAATACTGCATGCTCAGATGTGAGTGCATGTGACTACGCCTGGTGGTAATGTTGCAAAAGTAAGGGCGGATTTAAGTTGTGCATGTAGATCAGGGGTGTCAAACATAAGGCCCACGGGCCGGATTAGGCCCGCAAAGGGGTTTAATCAGGCCCACGAGATAATTTTGGAAGGGTAAAAAAAAAAAAAAAAAAAAAGAGGAACATAACATCGGACCAATTAATCAGCCGGCCACAATCAAAACATATACATTTGTAATTTCACAAGCAATCCTCAGATGAGCAATGTCACTTGTACACAGAATTGCTCTGGATGTTATTTTACACAATTTAAAGTTAGTTTGTTTAAAAAATAATAAAAACACAGACCAACATAAATCAAACACAAACATGCTGAATAAGACACATATTCAACTACCACATGATGCATTCTGTGAACAACATACAGGTATATGCAAAATAGGTAGATATAACATGCCCGGAACTCACACAGGCAGTGTTGCTGAGTTCCATTTGCATTTGTGTTATTTTTTTGGGACATTATATTTAAAGTTGCGTCCCGCAATTTAGGGCTGGGCTGGCCGACAAATACTGAAAATCTGCGTATAATTGACGCCAATTAAAAAAAAAAAAAAAAAATATATATATATATATATATATATATATATATATATATATTTTATACTAGGGTTGTAACGATAGCCAAACATCACTATACAAAATCACGATATGAAGGTCACGATATGATAATTAATTATCGCGATATTGCGGGGAGGTTGGCGATACAAAAAAAAGGTCAAATATTGTAAAAAAATTAATTAATAAATAAATAAAATCTTGTACTAAAAAAAAAACACAATAGTGTTCCTCCACATAGTGAGTCGGTTCACAAGCATATTACGTTCCCCTTCATCTGACCAATAGCGAGGATTTTAAACATAGGGCCAAAAACATCCATCGATTTTCTTGAATGACGGTCACGGCACGCATGTCATCCAAACATACTGTACATACGATGAAAACATCATTCACAGGTAAGTTTTAAAGTTGTTTCCAAATAAATCATTGTTTTAAACAACTGGCAATGTGACTGTACAGAGGAGGATTTTGTCGCCAAAACATTGTAGTGAAACTGTGGGTTTCGACTAGGCTAATGTTATGAAATGTAACATTATCCTAATTTTAGAAACTTAGCCCTAAACTAGCTCGATTAGTATCATGTAGGGCAGTGGTTCTCAACCTTTTTTCAGTGGTGTACCCCCCTGCAAATTATTTTTTCATCCTAGTACCCCCAACCAGCCCAGACAGTGCTGTGCCATCATGTGTCTGGTTTCAATTTGGGAACTGGTTTTAACTTTGACCACAGTCCCACTATGTATTGGTTAAAAAAATAAAAAAACAGGAAAGAAGTAATTGTCTTAATGATAAATAAATAATTGTGCAATAATTATCAACATAACGTGTTTCCTTTGGGATCATGGTACAGGTTGGTTTTCAAAACAAATAATTCATCCATCCATCCATTTTCTTGACTGCTTATTCCTCACAAGGGTCACGGGGGGTGCTGGAGCCAATCTCAGCTGGCTTTGGGCAGTAGGCGGGGTACACCCTGGACTAGTTGCCAACCAATCGCAGACACAAATAATTCAGTTAACTTTAAATAAAAGCAAAAACTGAAGAAGAAAAATAACAAGATGGTTTCTTGCATGGATGCTATGTATGCTACTTTTTAAATATATTTTAAAATTCTATGTGCGGTCCGCACATGATCCGCATTTGATCCACAGCGCATACGCAGCCAATGTAATTTGAACACGCTGATAGAATGGAAACGAATCAGCTCCACCGCCGAAGCGAATCCGCAACTCACACACATTTGGTGTAATCTCTCGGTGTAATTTCCAGTTGAGAGGGGTCAAAACCGCGGAAGCAGACGGCGGCGTTGAATCAGTGCTCCATCAATGCGATCTTTTTAGTGTGTTGGTAACTCCAGGTGAAACTACTCTGTGTTGCTCAAATCAGCTGTCCTGGACCCGAAAACGCAGCGTTTCCTATCTCAGGGTATGTCAACTCGCTGTTCTAGTAATGGGCATTACAGTTCTTTTAGGTGAACTGAATCACTAGAATCAGTTCATTTAAAAGAACCGTTCAAAAGATTCGTTCACCGAATCATTAACAGTCCAGTAGTTCTTTCCTTGGCAAATTGTGAATAACTCGTGGCAAGACTACACTCACTCATAACTGAACTGGTATGGCAGTACCTTCACTCAATGATTCGTACGCGAACGGGAAATGGAGGTAGCAGCTCGTTCACTCAAAAACTCGTTCGTGAACCGGAAATGGCAATCGTTCATTCACTGAATCATTCCTGAACGGGAAATGGCAACACGTTCACTCACTGACTCGTTCACTCACTGACCTGTTCACGTCTTTGCGAACGGGAAGCTTCCTCAGTGACTTGTTCCTGAACACCAATAGCGAGGCTGTATGTGTAGTTTTAAATCCTGCCCACTTCTGACGCTAGCTTCTGATTGGTCGTTCGCGAAGACTGACGGCATGAGCGTGGCTGCTCTCAAATGAACTGAGAAGAGAACGAATCACTTCAAGAAGTGACCTGTTCACTCACGTTCACTGAAAATATTCGTTCTTTTTGAACGAATCGGTCGTTCACGACACAACACTACGCTGTTCAGTGTTACTCAGTGTTTGTTGAACCTGCTTTGTGAAATGGACCCTCTGGTCATCTCATGTCAGAAAGGATTTCTGTTATTAATAAATGTTCATGGAGCATTTGTCCTGAACAACTAAACTATGTTTGTCATTAGTGACACAACGAGCAGTGAGCATCTTCCCAAGGCCCAGTGGGGAGGTATTGCATGTGTGACTTATTAAAGCACACCCTAGTGACTGTGTAGGAGGATCAAAACA
The DNA here is from genome assembly GCF_051991245.1 of Festucalex cinctus. NCBI lineage: Eukaryota > Metazoa > Chordata > Actinopteri > Syngnathiformes > Syngnathidae > Festucalex > Festucalex cinctus. The sequence goes on along the minus strand of NC_135419.1, from coordinate 22,355,891 downwards.
TTGTTAGAGAGAGAGAGAGAGAGAGAGAGAGAGAGAGAGATAGAGGGGGGGGGGGGACGGAATAGGTTTAATGACAAGCCTCGGGGAGGCTTGAAAGCTGTCAGCATGTTTCAAGCAAGTGTTAATAGCATCTGCGAACAGTTTTGGAAAATGTACAAGTTTTTCTGACCTTACTGTAATTCTTGGAAACTGGCAGTTACGCTGAGAGCTATAATGGTTACACTTCAAACTTTTAAACTGTTCGGATAATCGAGCCAACTTGGAAGATTTCCAGTTTGTGTTTCTGTGTATTTACAAGTGCCAGTCAATTTCCCAGACCTCAGGCAACAGTCGATATGTTTTCATGGGAGAATGACTAGTGAGGCAGAGAGGACAAAAACAAAGACAGCCAACAATACTTAAACCCAACAACATCAGCAGGAAAGTCTCCATCTTCTCTGTGTCAGTCGCTGCTACGCTCCTCTGCTACACGCAAAAACATTAACACACGATAACCCGCTGTCACTGAAGAAAATGGCAAAGAAATTGTGTCACAAGAGAAAAGTCGTCACATCATCACACAGACCGTGAAGCAGGAAAATGACAGCGATGGCAGAGATATGCTCCTGTGACCAAGCAAACGTGTTGCAGCAAAAGTATAGCAAAAGTCTTGTGCAAATGTCATTAAGCACAAACCTCATGCGTGCAATCTAATTAGCTGTGTGTCTGTTTGTGTGCGCGCTTCAGAGACTTCTCGTCTGTCAGGATGACAGGATGCTTTAGTGCTTTTTAAGTCTTAAGTCGTGTCGGCTGCCTTCACCACTTTCAATTAACAGGCTCCCCCTAATGATCAAACCACAGCACACACCAGACTTAACACAAAGATGCACATACAAAGGAGATTACAATCTTACTGTTTCTAATCATTATCCCAACTAGTCCAACCAAAGCCCTCCCACCTTCACGCTTTGTTTCACACTTTGTTTCTGACATCCTCCCCCAGAGAAGTACAATTGGGAGCATTCCGGGTAGATTTATTTTTTTTTTCCACAGACATGGAAAAAAAAAAATGCTCTGCTGTCTTCCCAACCTTTTTCCTGGCTTTGCCTACCTATGATCTGCCGCCTGAAGGGAATATACAAACAGCACAACATTATTTGTGTTTTTTTTGCCCTCAATTGTTGTTCTCTGCAAAAAAATTCCAAGCAATTATTAGAAGGAAGATGATGGCAGTCTGCTGTGACACAGATAACGAGGGGAGGCCAAGTGACACTGATGAGCTGCTTCCATGTGACATGCGTTACTCTTCATCTCTAGAGTTTAGACTTTAGTCTACTGGATCAGAATTCCATAAATCACAAAAAGAAGCATTTGAATGCCGCTGTTACCCGATGGCATCCCATTTTATTTCTGAATAATAATGGTATTAATAATGAATGTTTTTAATTGCCTATTGTATCTCCACTCATTGCTCGACCACGCCTCTCTCAACATGAAAAAGCTGCCCTGCCATTGGTTCAGAGCATTCAAGGGCCAATAGGATATCTTAGATCGGCATGCAGTGAACATGTCACATACCAGTGATTGTCGTGCACCAGCAAGACACAAGATGCTGCATTCAAAATCCTATATTAGCGTTGGAATTAATGGTATCGGCATGTTACTTGTGAGTAGTCACCGATACCGATACCACTGTTTTAATGCAGTATCAGCACCTCTGCCGATACCACTATCGGTATCGGAACAACACTAACATATAGTGCTCAACACGAGTACACCCCCTTAAAAAAAATTAAAGATTTCATTCAATATCTCAATGAACATAAGAACAATTTCCAAAATTTTGACAAAATGTTTTCTGTAGAGAGCAAAGTGCGCATCATGGCCGTGTGGTTAGTAACGGCTACCAAACATTTATTGAAAGCTAGTAGGAACCAATGAAATAAGCTATAATTTGGACCACTTAAACCATTGGAAAGTTGCTGTTTTTTATTCAATTTATACTAAACATGCATAGCGTGTCGTTTACTGACCGCCCTCTGTTGGCACGCTACAGTTAAAATAAGCTAAGTGCTTAATATTTGGCTGAATGTATGAAATTTACCAGGAGTCGGGCCGAGGAGTGACACTGGGATGTGAGGAAAAGACACATGGAAGCCCAAAAGTGTCAAAATTCAATAAATAAAAAGGCCTTTTTAAAATAACTATCCTTTTGATAAATAACAATTATGTAATATCGCCATTAAATTGTAAAATGAGGCGTTAGTATTATTATGAAATATTTTATTTTGATTAAATATTTCATAATGATTATTTTAACGTCATACTTTAAAAATAAATAAATAAATAATGACATGTAATTTATTTTTCAAAGTTTTATAAGATAAGAAAGTAAGCTTTTATTTCATAATGTCCTTTTCCACAATGGTATTCTTTTACATAATGGAGTTTTACAGCCGAATGACTTGGCCTGTCAATCAAAGTCAGTGGTGGGACCACCTGTGTGAGTCGAGATCGCCGTGACGCCTACCCCGTAGCCTGACGCAGAAGTTTAACACGGCTTTTACGTTATGATCCGATTCTAAACGATTTGCTACTTCTTGGAGTACTTCTGAAAATGAAATCTTCCGTATCCATGCTTTAGCAAGCCTGTGACTGCCGCGACTCCTCATCAGGCGCTAAACTCTCCACGTGTGAATCGATAATGCAAGTGCTGCTGCTCATGTCTGTATAAGGGACTCAGCCAATCACGTAACTGGCTCCGCCTCATGTCATTTGATTGACAGACCAAGTCTTTCGGCTGTAAAACGCCATTATGTAAAAGAAGACCATTGTGGAAAAGAACATTATGAAATAAAAACTGACTTTGTAAAACAACGTTTTCTTATCTTATAAAAGCTTGAAAATAAATTAAACGTCATTATTTTTAAAAAGTATGACGTTGTTCAAATAATCATTATGAAATATTGAATCAAAATAAAATATTTGTTACATATTAAAGAATAGCATAACACTTTTCATAATGATACTAACACCTCATATTTAATGGCAATATTACATAATTGTCTGTTGTTTATCTACAGGATAGTTATTTCAAAATGACCTTTTTTTATTTATTGAATTTTGACACTTTTGGGCTTCCATAGAGACAGGTAGGATCTTTCTTCACTGACTGTGAAGCAGGTTCTAAATGACCGGCTGCGGCGTGTCCTGTGTGACCCAAAGCACCTAGCGTGGTGTTTGCCCCAGCTAGCGCATTGCACATATTTAGTGTTGACCTTGTCAGCACATAAGATTGAAATGTGAACCGTCATATGTATAATACGTTGTATTGTATGCAATGTTTCACCTTGCTGCTTTCACTTCCCTCAGATTCAGGATATTGACTGAATAAATGTGTTCAAGAAAATTACAGTTTTAGCCTCTTTTTTTTTTTTCATTTTTTTTTTTTTATAACCGTTTGCATCTTTCTCTTCTGTCGGGAAATTGTGGAGAATGAGTGGAGGTTTGCAAATGTTCTCTTTTGTCTAGTTGGAGATTTTATTTATTTATTTATTTATTTATTGCCTATAAACTACATTGGGGCAGTTAAACATGGCACAAGGTGGCAGTTTGTCACTTAAGGCTTTAAGCCTTTCAAACAATTCCTGCAAGCTCTAAGGTGTACAGTTGTCTTACACTTTCAGCACTCTAATCTCTTCCATTCAAATGACGGCTACTTTGGTAGTCATTTTTTATTTTTTTTTTAGCTTGATTTTCACACTTACACAAACGCAATGCGCACTTGACTTATTCGGGGCACCCCGCTGATGGGGCACCACTCTAGCAAAATGCCCGCCGCCATGTAAAATGCCAATATGTTCCGTTCTTGCATGTAAGGAAGCGCATCCACAATGAATGGGATGGTCAACGCCATACTGTGCTTTGCTAAGTGCAGTGTGAAAAGGCTTTTCTGCTATAGTCAACGCCAACAAACAGATCAGCAACAGCGGATTTACAGATATTTTTTTCCTACATTTTGTTTCAAAAGCATTTAATATTTCTCAACATATATGTGATGTGTTTTCACAAAATCAGACGTATGTCGTGGAGGTTAGTTTTGAGTATATGACAAAACTAGATTGTTTGTACAAAAATGTAAATTTTGAGCTTTCTCCAAAAATAACATCTGTAAGATGTCTATTTTCACTTCCCAGGAGCAGAAAAGGTTCAATTGTAGTAGATGTTTATAAAAATAAGCAATTAATAAGTAATGTACGTCGTAACTTGGACGTGTTTTTAACCGCACTGCTAGCTAGCACATTCCTGGCACCTGTTCCAAAACAAACCGGAGTTTCTTTCCTCTGACGTTACTTTATAAATTATTTATATAAGTGGACCCAATAGAATTCGAAATACACCATAATGTGATTGTGTCGTACAACAGAAGACAAACGTATCCGTATGTATGCCTGTGCTGACAGCCGGCTTACCTTATACGTAGCAGAGCGAATGTCGTCACACTGGGTAATGTTTGTAATCCAGACAAAGAGATCATCTTCAGTTGCCAGATCTTTCTTTAACAAGTCTATTTCTCCTTTTAATTTAGTGTATTTGTGCACTAAAGCAAAGTATGTTACAAACAGTCATGAGGGAATTAAACGCTCTTACATGCGAGTGCCTGCCTGCACACGAGCATAAACTGCGAGTCGGGTTGAAGTGGAATGAAATAATGAATGAGTGACACTGTATGGAATGTAATCATCTAATGTAAATAATGTAATGTTTTGATCACTCCTCAATGTCGTGATTTTCCTGAGAGGTCTATGAAAGGATGGCACTCCAGCAATGTGAAACACAAATGAAGCGTCTGCCTGGCTCGCAGTATTACCACAAACTTCCATCCTATGCTCTTTTGAGCGGGAAGGAATTAAATTAAAATACAAGCTTTGAAATATACTTGACGATGAAAAGACCATCGCGTCATTGACGGTCTTTTCAAAGCTCCCCGCCCCCTAATGCACAGCCAGAGCGCATACTGTATTTATTGACTATAATGGACAGTAAAGGGGCTAAAATCTCGGATGATGTACTTACCTGCTATTGGAATTTACTTTCCGCTGGTCTTTCAACACTCCCTGAAAGTTTCGTGTCCATATCTTTATTCCTAAGGTACTAGTTGCTATGGAGATTTGAAAGAAATACGTGCCAAAAATTTTAAACGTGTTTTCCCAAAGTGAGGAATTTTCACCTTCCCACATAGAAATTTGCTCTAACTTCATCAATTTTTGAGGTACCACCACATATTATATATCATTTGAAAGGGAATTAAGTGTAGAATTAGAATAGATGAATATCTCAATTTTCATTTTCGGAGACATAAGCTTAATTTTGTGAAAACACATCACATATACTTGTTTTGTTTTTAAGGTTCCCTACATTTTGAATCCGTTTTTTGGGGAAAATTATATATGAATGTTTATATGCATTTTTTGAAAGAATGTTTTGATGATTTTGAATGGGTGTCAATTATATGCAGATTTTCGCTATTCACAAACTGAGCCAGTCCATATCCCTTGACTACAATAGGCAATGGTTGTGAAAAAAATAGAAAAGATGTTTTTGGTGCACTGTTCCTGTTTAATAATGTTTTTGTGGTTTTATAAAATACATGGCTGTTACAGTCAAACCTCGGTTTTCAAACGCTTCTGTTCTCAACCAAATCAGTTTTTGTCATGTTTTGGTTTTGTGGGGGGTGGGATTTTGTTTTCTTTTGGTGTTTTTGGGTGTTTTGTCATGTGTTCCTTGTCTCTTCCCTTGTCCCGTTATGTCAAACCACGTCACCTGAGTGTGTCTTCCCTTCCCAGTGTATCCACCAATCAGCTTCCCTTGCCACTTGTGTCTTGCCCAGCTGTGTCTAGTCATTGTCAATTAGCCTGTGTGTATTTAGTCACCTGTTTTCCGTTCGGTTCTTGTGGAGTCAATGTGCCTGTTCATGTTCATGTCCCTGTTTTCCATGCCATGCCTTGTGTTTGTTTTTGATCTTGTTCATTTTTTCTATAGTCCCTTGTTTACATTGTTTGTTAATTAAATCCCTTTTTTACTTGCATCCCTGCCTTGACCTGTTTTTGTTGCCCCCTGCATTTGGGTCCTGCCTCCAACACCGCCACATCGTGACAGTTTTCAGCCAGAAAATGTGAGAATTTTACGTCTCAGAAGTCGTCCAAAAATTCGGCTCTCAACCAAACTGAAAAAAGCCGAGCGTACCTGAACGCGACTCACTCGGGAGAAAAAGCCGAGCGTACCTGAATGCGACTCACACAGGAGAAAAAGCCGAGGGTACCTGAATGCGACTCACTCGGGAGCAGAGCTAACTCGAATGCCCAGGATGCTTCCTCCGTAGCACATTCGTGTTCAAAGTTTGTTTGGAGCAGACGTGTTCATTGTTATTTACGCAAATCTTTTTTTTTTTTTTTTTTTTGCATCGTGTATTAGCCCCTAATCATGGGTCCAAAGAAAGCGTGCATGTGGTAAAGCTGGTGAAGAAAAGAGAAAAGTAGTGTGCAGAACTATTGAATTTAAAAAAATAAATGTTTGCATTTACCCCCCGCGACCCTTGTGAGGATTAAGCGGTCAAAAAAATGGATGGATGGATGGATGGATGTTTGCATTTTGTTTGTTTTTTTCCATCATTTTAGATGGGAAATCTAAATAAAACAGTCTATTTCTACCCTTTTCTATTTATGGTAAACAGTATACAGTGCAGTTTATGGTGTAAAATAGTTTAAAAAAAAAAAAAAAACTTGGAAAAAGTTTTTTTTAGATTTGGAACGGATTAAAATTATTTACATTAATTATAATGGCAACACTTGTTTCGGATTTCGAACAAATCGCTTTTAGAACAACCTTCTGGAACGGATTATGTTGAAAAACAAGGTTTGACTGTATTTTGTTATTGATCCTAAAAACAGAAATTATATTTGGATCAAAATGGCAATTACAGTTATATTCATTCATCATGATCTTTTGACCACTTTATGACCACACCAATTGTCTATGACCAAATTAGTTTTAGTGCAAAGATCACTTTCTTTGATTTATTTATTTATTTATCCATCCATCCTTCCATCCATTTTCTTGACCACTTATTCATCACAAGGGTCGCAGGGGGTGCTGGAGCCATCTCAGCTGGCTTTGGGCAGTAGGCAGGGTACACCCTGAACTGGTTGCCAGCCAATCGCAGGGCATATTTATTTATTTATTTATTTATTTACTAACAGCCATTTTCATGACAAACCAGTTCTAAAAGTCCAATATATTATTTTTTTTCAGATTCTTCCCATGAAGCATTTTTCCTATGCTTTAACAATACTGTTGGCTCACGCTCCCTCTCAAATCTTTTGTCATACTGTGCACACACTGTGCAAATGTGCTATATTTGTATATGTAGCGAAGCAGTACAGATCAAAATCTACCAAGGAGAAAGGGTTAGAATCAATTTGTGGGTGTATGCAAGTGTCTGCGTGAGTGATTGAAGTTCACTGTGTGCAACATAAAAGTTGACACATCTAATGGTGTTGAAATGAGTGGGAGGAAAAAAGAGCTCAATAAACCAAACTTCATCCATGACCCCTACTAAGTTGAGATTACTCATTTATTACATAAAGACATTTTCATATGTGTTTCATATCTCAAGAACTCTGTTTGCCCCCCGTGTTTTTTTTTGTTTGTTTTGTTTTTCGGTTTTGTCAATTAAATTAAATAGATATATTGTAAAGGCATACTGACGTTTTTTGTACACCGTGTTATCAGTGAATTATCGTGTTACCACCAAAGTTTTACTCTATCTAAATTTATATAGCAATACAGAGGTGGGCGCATCAATAAATTTTGAACATCCGTCATTCGGCAATTGTCAACATTCGGGCCACCCTTCAATCATCGTCAATCCGTCAATATTTCAAGCCAAACATCAATCCGTCATTCGTCCATTGCTCAGCAAAATGAGCGTCTGTCAATGTTGGCACCCATGAATATTCTGTCACCAAAATGGGACGACCCTCATTGACGATTTGCCAAATTTATTGACGGATTGACGATTACATTGATGGATGAAAACCCCTTTTCTTTCAGGTTTGCCAAGTTTCCCGTCAAAAAAACAAAAGGGGTGAATTCGATCTTGCGTCCTCAGCACTGGGAGGCGGACGTGCTAACCAGTCATGCGCCGTGCCGCCCCAACTGTTGTTGTTCAAATAATTTATTAAAAATTGGAGTTTATGTAGAATTACCTGGCTATTCTACTCATTACAAATGTCTTTTGAAAACTAATTAAAAAAAATGCTAATTATTTGATATAAAGCTTTTTGTTAAGAAAAAGTAGTGAAAATAGTTACTTTGCGTGGTAACTTTTATTATGAAGTAATTCAATTCCTAACTCAGTTACTTTTTTAACTCATTCACTCCCAATTATTTTTATTGAAGCAGCCTCCTTTGATCCCAGCTGTTTTACTGGATTTTGACTGATTTTGCAAGGCCTACAGAATATTAAAACACGGAACCTACCAAAACGAAGATTAGTGTCTCTTCTTTCATCAGCAAAAAAAAAAAAAAAAAAAAAAAGCACATTTGTATCTGTTTCCGTTTTGCAGCAATTAGCATTAGAATATAGATAAGTTTAAAGCAGCTATATGGAAGATTTAAAATTTCAAATCGCTACTGCCACCTGTGGCCGAAAACAAACTGCACGCTCGTACACGCTGCGCGCACGATCTCAATACTGAAGACTGGGCTCTTCATATCCAATTAAACTATGTTTTCAGAGGTAAAATTTTTTATAATGTTATACAAAGCTGGCTAATTCACGGAATGAGACTCTGATCCCCACTAAACAATTGATGTCCACGGGACCCATCCATCCATCCATCTTCTTCCGCTTATCCGGGGTCGGGTCGCGGGGGCAGCAGCTTCAGGAGGGAAACCCAGACTTCCCTCTCCCCAGCCACTTCAACCAGCTCCTCCGGTGGGATCCCAAGGCGTTCCCAGGCCAGCCGAGAGACATAGTCTCTCCAGCGTGTCCTGGGTCGTCCCCGGGGCCTCCCGCCAGTGGGACATGCCCGGAACACCTCCCCAGGGAGGCGTCCAGGAGGCATCCGAACCAGATGCCCGAGCCACCTCAGCTGGCTCCTCTCAACGCGGAGGAGCAGCGGCTCGACTCTGAGTCCCTCCCGGATGACCGAGCTTCTCACCCTATCTCTAAGGGAGAGCCCGGACACCCTGCGGAGGAAACTCATTTCGGCCGCTTGTATCCGGGATCTCGTTCTTTCGGTCACGACCCACAGCTCGTGACCATAGGTGAGGGTTGGAACGTAGATCGACCGGTAAATCGAGAGCTTTGCCTTTTGGCTCAGCTCTTTCTTCACCACAACGGACCGATACAGAGTCCGCATCACTGCAGACGCTGCACCGATCCGCCTGTCGATCTCCCGCTCCATCCTACCCTCACTCGTGAACAAGACCCCAAGATACTTGAACTCCTCCACTTGGGGCAGGATCTCATCCCCGACCTGAAGACGACACTCCACCCTTTTCCGACTGAGGACCATGGTCTCGGATTTGGAGGTGCTGATCCTCATCCCAGCCGCTTCACACTCGGCTGCGAACCGCTCCAGTGAGAGCTGAAGGTCCCGGCCTGATGAAGCCAACAGCACCACATCATCTGCAAAGAGCAGAGATGCAATGCTGAGGCCACCAAACCGGAACACCTCCACTCCTCGGCTGCGCCTAGAAATTCTGTCCATAAAAGTTATGAACAGAATCGGTGACAAAGGGCAACCTTGGCGGAGTCCAACCCTCACCGGAAACGAATCCGACTTACTGCCGGCAATGCGGACCAAACTCTGGCAACGGTCGTACAGGGACCGAACAGCCCGTAACAAGGGGCCCGGCACCCCGTACTCCCGAAGCACCCCCCACAGAACTCCCCGAGGGACACGGTCGAACGCCTTCTCCAGATCCACAAAACACATGTGGACTGGTTGAGCGAACTCCCACGCACCCTCGAGGATCCTGCGGAGGGTGTAGAGCTGGTCCACTGTTCCACGGCCAGGACGAAAACCACACTGCTCCTCCTGGATCCGAGATTCGACCTCCCGACGGACCCTCCTCTCCAGCACCCCTGAATAGACCTTACCAGGGAGGCTGAGGAGTGTGATCCCTCTGTAGTTGGAACACACCCTCCGGTCCCCCTTCTTAAAAAGGGGGACCACCACCCCGGTCTGCCAATCCAGAGGCACTGTCCCCGATGTCCACGCGATGTTGTAGAGGCGTGTCAACCACGACAGCCCCACAACATCCAGAGTCTTTAGGAACTCCGGGCGGATCTCATCCACCCCCGGGGCCCTGCCACCGAGGAGCTTTCCAACCACCTCAGTGACTTCGACCCCAGAGATAGGAGAGCCCACCCCAGAGTCCCCAGACTCTGCTTCCTCAAAAGGAGACGTGTTGGTGGAATTGAGGAGGTCTTCGAAGTATTCCCCCCACCGCTTCACGACGTCCCGAGTCGAGGTCAGCAGCACCCCATCTCCACTATACACAGTGTTAATGGTGCACTGCTTTCCTCTCCTGAGACGCCGGATGGTGGACCAGAATTTCCTCGAAGCCGTCCGGAAGTCGTTTTCCATGGCCTCACCGAACTCCTCCCATGCCCGAGTTTTTGCCTCAGCAACCGCCGAAGCCGCGTTCCGCTTGGCCATCCGGTACCTGTCAGCTGCCTCCGGAGTCCGACAGGCCAAAAAGGCCCGATAGGACTCCTTCTTCAGCTTGACGGCATCCCTTACCGCTGGTGTCCACCAGCGGGTTCGAGGATTGCCGCCACGACAGGCACCGACCACCTTACGGCCACAGCTCCGATCGGCCGCCTCAACAATGGAGGCGCGGAACATGGCCCATTCGGACTCAATGTCCCCCGCCTCCCCCGAGACAAGGGAGAAGCTCTGCCGGAGGTGGGCATTGAAACTCCTTCTGACAGGGGATTCCGCCAGACGTTCCCAGCAAACCCTCACAATACGTTTGGGTCTGCCAGGTCGGACCGGCATCTTCCCCCACCATCGGAGCCAACACACCACCAGGTGGTGATCAGTTGACAGCTCCGCCCCTCTCTTCACCCGAGTGTCCAAAACATGCGGCCGCAAATCCGATGACACGACTACAAAGTCGATCATCGAACTGCGGCCTAGGGTGTCCTGGTGCCAAGTGCACATATGGACACCCTTATGCTTGAACATGGTGTTCGTTATGGACAAACCGTGACGAGCACAGAAGTCCAATAACAGAACACCGCTCGGGTTCCGATCAGGGGGGCCGTTCCTCCCAATCACGCCCCTCCAGGTCTCACTGTCATTCCCCACGTGAGCGTTGAAGTCCCCCAGCAGGACGAGGGAGTCCCCAGAGGGAGCGCTCTCCAGCACACCCTCCAAGGACTCCAAAAAGGGTGGGTACTCTGAACTGCTGTTTGGTGCATATGCACAAACAACAGTCAGGACCCGTCCCCCCACCCGAAGGCGGAGGGAAGCAACCCTCTCGTCCACCGGGGTAAACCCCAACGTACAGGCGCCGAGCCGGGGGGCAATAAGTATGCCCACACCTGCTCTGCGCCTCACACCATGGGCAACTCCAGAGTGGAAGAGAGTCCAACCCCTCTCAAGAGGACTGGTACCAGAGCCCAAGCTGTGTGTGGAGGCGAGTCCGACTATGTCTAGTCGGAACTTCTCTGCCTCACACACCAGCTCGGGCTCCTTCCCTGCCAGAGAGGTGACATTCCATGTCCCAAGAGCCAGTTTCTGTAGCCGGGGGTCGGTCCGCCAAGGTCTCCTCCCTTGGCCGCCACCCAGCCTACACTGCACCCGACCCCTTTGGCCCCTCCCACCGGTGGTGAGCCCGTGGGAAGGGGGACCCACGTTGCCTCTTCGGGCTGTGCCCGGCCGGGCCCCATGGGTGCAGGCCCGGCCACCAGGCGCTCGCCAGCGAGCCCCGCCTCCAGGCCTGGCTCCAGAGGGGGGCCCCGGTGACCCGCGTCCGGGCGAGGGAAACGCTTCTCCAAATATCGTCGTCATCATAGGGGTCTTCTGAGCCGTTCTTAGTCTGGCCCCTCACCTAGGACCTGTTTGCCATGGGTGACCCTACCAGGGGCATAAAGCCCCAGACAATATAGCTCCTAGGGTCATTGGAACACGCAAACCCCTCCACCACGTTAAGGTACCGGCTCACGGAGGGGCCACGGGACGTGCAGATCATATTGCTTTAGTCGGTCGAAGTCCAGTCCTGTGCTGTACTCCAAAACGATGTGCAAATTACGTCAATTAATTGGACCTCATTCCGATGTTAATATGCAGTTACATATTGTAGTCACCCCGCTCGACAGACGTCAACCTGATTCTAGTCATTATTAGTGTATGTCGCCCCCAGGCTAGCGTCATTGTGCGTTAGCCGAAAGGTGGGCTGTCATTTATGGAAATTGACGATTGTGAAAAACATATAGACCCATTCACTACTTAGTGTGATACGGCCGTGAATGTTATCGCCATTCAGTAGTACCGTTCCCATTCCGTTAGCATAATGTAGCTACAATAGGCTGTTTTCACGGAGGAAAATAAGGCGACATTTAGCCTGATTGAAACGCCGCGGAATGGAACGTCTGTTCTTCATAAAGTCATTCTGTTCTATTACATTCAACTTTGCCGCCCCTTTCACGCTAAATGTTGCCGTCCACCTCACTTTCACCCCAATAGTTACGACCGAGAAGTGATCGAGCTTGAGGTTACTGCTATTTGAAAACGACACATTTTTTTCTAAATGTCAAGATACTCGCTTCTTACCTTTTGGAGTAGAAAGAAAGCCAGCTGTGAATCAATTTTCTAATCCAAGTCCGATCTCAACGCTCTCCACCGCTGAAATGTCAAACCAATGTTCACTCTCGGTCTTGCCCGACGTCGGTCACTATCAAGTTTAGATTTTTTATTTTTTTTTGTGGCACTTGACATTGTTTTCATTTTTCCTTTTTAAGCAGCCTTCCGCGGACTAACAGCGGGTGTCTGGGGCAGCGAAAATCTGTACTAGTTCCGTCTTCGCGACTACAGGAAACAACGCCACACATCCCGCTGACAGAGGGCGGGAAATTCGAAGGATTCGGACCGGACGCTCCCTAAATAATATTGGCCAGAGGCTTGTAGGAGTACCCATTGTGAACAGCTAAGATGTTGATCTACTAATTAGAATATGTTTCAATCATAAATGGTCAAATAAAAAGGCTATTGTTAAGATTTTTTGGGGGAAATCCTCCATATAGTAGCTTTAATCAATACACACATTCCTGGTAAAAACATTGACAAAAAGAGCTTGTTGCAACAAGGCCCTGGCTGATCTACTGCCACCTGCTGGCTGTTTTTTTTTTTTTCTTTCAATAACTAGCATTGCTTTAAGCCACTTTTTCCTGTCAGAAGCTGCATCAAAGCCTTCAATGATGTGCTCTTGCATAAAAAACAAACATGTAAACACGTTTTGGGATGGAAGGACAAAGTATTAAAAACATGACACGTTTTTGAGATTGAATGAGTTAAGCAAGTAACGGTTAACTAATGTTAACAACACTACCCATAAGGGATCCAAGATTGTACCAGGAAAGCAGTTGGAGGACGAAGGGGAGGGGACTGCAGCCTGCAGCGTTCCACTGGATGGATAGTGAAAGAGACAACCAGACACTATGGGGAATGTTGTGAGTTTTGTGAACGGCCATTTTGGGCCGGTGGCTGGCTCCCTACCCGGTCAATAAATTTTAATTGCTAAATGTCGCTGGCTGCCGTGCACACTTCGCATGGCGACGAACGATGAATAGTAATCACTGGTCTGTTATTTTGTTTCACCATGCAGCTATCACTCGTTGAATGCAAATGCAATTTTTTAGAAACCTTGTTTATAAAACTGAAAAAAAAAAACACAAAAGTGTGTTCTTCATGTCTTGAAATGAAAACAAGCATCGTAATGTTGCACATCTACAACACCTGTTCAAAAGTGTTCAAAAGAACACAATATTCTGTTTGCTTCGAAAAATGAGTTAAAATGCTCAAAATCAGCTGGCATTGGGGGTTGTTTTTTGATAACGTGGGCAGTAAAAGAGTTAATATTCATGAGTTTAGCGAGGAGGGTCAAACAAGGCGGGCTAGTCATGCTACACGAATGTAAACAGTACTAGCGAGATGCCTACTGGGCGAAATCTACTGATTCTGTCCGAGAATGATATCCCTGGTGCCAAATTCACTTGAATAGACGTCGAAGAACATACTAATGTTCAATTGAAGAGATGGCTTGCGTGTAGAGGGCTGAAAAAGACGAGGAAAAGAGTCCACAGGTAAAGTTTTTTTTTTTCCTTCCCCTACTTAACTGACACAGACCATCTCCAATTTCAACAAGCTATCCTTCCTTTACCACCATATGCCCTGTCTGTCAAATCTGGTTGTCTTACATCTTTGATAGTTGTTGGGGGTACATTTTTATTGCTTTTTTTTTGTGTAGGCCTATGTGTGTAGCGTCTTTGCGCGTGTGTCTCTTGGGCACAACCAACAACACTCGCTATACCCAAATTCTTTCCATTATTAAATACTTCCCACTTATAAACCCGTTTCTTTAATTCAGTAAAGGCCCTACAGGTAAATTTTCATTCATGTTACAGCTGCACGAAAGGCAAAAAAATTAATAAAAAATCAGCTGGTAACAATGACATTTTCGCCGTTTCCGTAGTCATTCATAAATAAAATAAAATAGCAATCATAAAAAAAAAAATAGGAATCATAATAAAGACAATCGCTTACCTCTTTGGGACGGCGGTGGCCGGCAAGGGCACGATTGTCATCTAGAAGCATGCATGCATGTCCCCCATCAAAATGTTCACTACATATGAAGGTGAAAGGCTTTCACTTCGCTGGCGTTAAACTTCTCTTTTGGACGTGCCAGCAAGTTGATCCCCGTTCACATTTATGACTCTGAATTTTTGGCTTCCGGAAACAAATAAAGAATACATCCTTCATATGTGGACGGTTGTAGTGTCTGGAGTGGTTGCTGCAAGTTCCATAACAGCTGTGTTTACTCGGCATGTTGTTTTTCTGGAGATAAAGGAGAATTAAAAAAAAAAAGAAAAAAAAGCACTATTTACATGGCTCGTCAGTGAGCGAGCTTCTTTCTGACCCACAAGCCTTTAGTGAATCTACCCTGAATGTTTATCTGCGCCAATCATGTAGTCTGATCTTGTTTTACTACACCATTTATTTTAATTGATGTTAAAATGAAATGACTTTTTCGTTGTTGTTGTTGTTTTGAATAAAAACAAAATGGTGGTCGTGGTGGCAGACTGTTTAGCAGTGCATGTCTGATTCAAATCCGTGTTCCAGCCTTCCTCTGTGGAGTTATTCTCCCCGTGTCTGCTTGGGTTTTTTCCAGATTCCCTGGTTTCCTCCCACGTTTCAAAAACATGTATGGCAGGTTTATTGCAGACTCCATAATGTCCCTCGATGCGAGTGTGGATGGTTGTTCGTCTGTATGTGCCCTGCGATTGACTGGCAACAAGTGAAGGGTTTCTCCCCGCCTCTCGCCCGGGGACAGCTAGGATAAGCACCAGTGCGCTTTCATTTGAGTTTGCATTTTGTTTTGTGTATATGCAGTTTTTCTGTGCAGCTCAAACAATCTACCAAACTCCTGATGGTTCTCAATGATAGTTTTCATTATACACTACTCAACAAAAGCAAGTAAACTTGTCTGGGCATGTGAAGCAATACCTTCTGGAATGAAATCTCTTCCACAGCATCTCTGGGAAAATTGTATTTGTTTGTTTGTTTGTTCATTGAACATATAAACATATTAACATAGACAAGTAGCAGAAAAGAAAAATTAAAATAAGGAAGAAACATACAATCATTAATGACAATTTACATGTTCAAAGGGAGTAGGAAAAAATTGAAAACTTATCTAGTCCTACCCCTTATTCTTTGTTTCATCCATCCATCCATTTTCTTGACCGCTTATTCCTCACAAGGGTCGTGGGGGGTGCTGGCGCCTATCTCAGCTGGCTCTGGGCAGTAGGCGGGGGACACCCTGGACTGGTTGCCAGCCAATCGCAGGGCACACAGAGACAAACAACCATCCACACTCACAAGCACACCTTGGGACAATTCGGAGCGCCCAATTAACCTGCCATGCATGTCTTTGGAATGTGGGAGGAGACCGGAGTACACGGAGAAGACCCACGCGGGCACGGGGAGAACATGCAAACTCCACCCAGGAAGGCCGGAGCCTGGACTCGAACCGGAGTCCTCAGAACTGGGAGGCGGACGTGCTAACCACTCGACTTATTCTTTGTTTCTTTTAACTTATTTCATTATTAACACAATAGGCTACATTTCAACAAAAGAAAATGTGTAATCCTGCTTATATAACGTATGTACATAAAATTCACAGTACCAAAATGATTCCACAAATTAACACCTCTTACAGGAACACACCTTTGCTGAATATTTGTTCTTGTTTTTTTTTTTTTTTTTGTAGACACTTGTACCCCTTATCTCATAAGGACTCTCTAATTTCAAATAGCTTCTGAGTACTGTCTCAAAGTAGATTGTTGTGTACTTTGTACATTATTTGAGCTATTTTAAACTCAACCAAGTCATAAAATGTCATTGTATTTAGTTTAATAAATAGTGGGTAGTGTAGGTAGTGTGTTGATTTTGTATATTTTGATCGATTTATAATTCTTATGGCTCTTTTTTGCAGTTTGAAAACAGGGTCGGTATTTGTTTTATATGCGTTTCCCCAGATTTCCACACAATAAGTCAAATGTGGCAATAATAATTAACAGTATAATGTATATAATGATTTTTTATTCAAGACATCCTTAGTTTTATAGAGTATCCCGATGATTTTTGACATTTTCCTTTTGACATTTTCTATGTATGACTTCCAACAAAATTTATCATCAGTAACTACCCCAAGAAATTTATTCTCGTACACTCTCTCTATTTCAGTTGAATTCACCATAATTTTGACTTGATGAGTGATTTGTCTAGTGCCAAAAACTATGAACTTGGTTTTGTTTAAATTAAATGATAATTCGTTCATGTCAAACCAATTTTTTAATGTGTTCAATTCATATTCCACAGTAGTCAGAAGCTGCTTCAGGTTTTCTCCTGAACAGTAGACAGTTGTGTCATCAGCAAATAAAACACTTTTCAATATTTTTGAGACACTACAGATATCATTTATGTACAATATAAATAATTTAGGGCCGAGCACAGATCCTTGGGGAACTCCATGAGTGATCTTCAAGTGTTTTGATTGTATATTGTTAAACTGCAAATACTGATATCTTTTATCCAAATAACTTTTCATCCATTTATAAGCTAAACCTCTTATGCCATATCGCTCTAATTTATTCATTAATATAGAATGATCTATAGTATAAAAAAAATTTTTTTAAATCCATAAAAATCCCAACAGTAAATTTTTTATCATCTATCTTGCTTCTACAAGTTTCATGACTGCCATTGAGGTGGTCTGTTTTTCTCTAAATCCATATTGATTTTCACTTAAGAGCTTATGTTTCTCAATAAAATTGTCCAGTCTGTATGAAAATAATTTTTCTAGAATTTTTGAGAACTGTAGCAACAGTGATATTGGTCTGTAGTTACTAAATGTGTATCTTTCTCCACTTTTATAACTAGGAATGACTTTTGCTATTTTCATTTTTGATGGAAATATACCAGTTTTAAACAACAAATTTCATATATGTGAAAGGTTGCACAATATATTCTATAATACTTTTGACTAGTGTCATATCAATGTTAAAACAATCAGTAGACTTTTTATTTTTTTATGTTTTTACAACATTTAATACTTTTATGTCATTGACAACATTAAGAAACATTGTGGATGAATTATTTACAATGTACTTATCTATTTCATATTTGTTTCTTGGCTCTGTTATTGGCTCTCAAGTTACTGCCCACGTTAACTAAATATTCATTAAAATTATTAACTATGTCAGAAATTTCATCAATTACAATATTTTTGTCTTTTACAAAATATTCTGGATAATTTCTTTTTTTAGAGCCCTTTTAGAGCTGGCACACCCTGAACTGGTTGCCAGCCAATCACAGGGCAACCTTTATACATTCTAGTAATTTTAATGAATGGACAATATTTATTGTATAAAGAAATAATGGTTGACTGAAATTCACTATATGCAGTATTGGGATTGTTGTTTGAATAGACCTCAGACCAGTTATGTTTTTCTAAATCCAAATTAAAGGCAGCCATGGAGCGTGGTATTCTCAGTTTCTAATGTGTACGTTTTCGGCTTCATTTTTTATTTATTTTTTTCATCAAAATAATCATGAAAAATTGCAACGAATGGGAGATGATCACTTTTATATCATTAATAAAAAGTCCACTTTCTACTTTAAGGTAAATTTTATTTGTAAATATAATATCTATTAGTGTAGCTGTATCAATTTTTATTCTACTAGGTTTCTGTTATGTGCTGAGCAGTTGGATCCCAAAGCGTAGACACAAATAAGGTTTTAACTATTTATTCACATAACTTAACTAAACGAAAAACACGCCAAGCCCCCTTGGGCTGCGGAGAAGCACAGGAACAGTGAGTAATAATCAGGCCACACACACATTTCTCAAACAGTTTAAATAGACAGTGACTCGATCTCATTGGTTGAGGCTAGACATGTGGGTAACCCTGATAGGTCGTTGAAACAGGACTGACATGGCTTGATCTGATTCGCTGTGGATTGGCTCCTAACCAAATAAGGAGCTGAGACCGGACTGACCTGGATTTATCTGATTCGCTGCTCACTGGTCCTAACCATATAGAGAGATAAAAGAGTCTTGAAATCCCCTAGTTACAAACCTATTGCATCAGTTCACATAAAACCAAACATTGGACATTTGCCTCAAACAAATCATCAGTTCACATAGTCAACTATCAGACATTTGCCACAAACAAAACAGCCATGACAAACAGTCACACCTGGGTTAAACAACCCAGGCATGACCCCAGACATGAGACAAGACCCAAACAATACTCCTGCATGACCCAAGTCATGACAGTTTCGTAATGACAGGGAATAAACTATTACTATACATTGTATTTATAAAATCAGTTGTTTTCTGATTTGAACAAATGATATTGCAGGTGATAATTCAAAGAACCATTTTGGGAATGCTTGCATAATGTTCAGCTAGTTCGTATGATTGGCAATGGCAAATGCACTAATTGGCAAATCATTACCGAATAAATGTGATTTCACCCTGGTATTATTCATTATAATAGATAAGTATCAAATCAATTATTACTTTAAATCAACAAACTTTACTATTGATTGACAAGCAATTACAAGAGCGGCTGCTTATAGTGGATACTTGTAAAACACTTAGATGCAGGTAATTACCAAATAATGGCATAAGGGAGAAGAGTGAGACGAGAGTTCTCCACTCCCGTGACAGACCCGCAAACCCATTATTCTTGTTCAGTGAGGTGGAGAAATACCTCTTCCTTGGGAATATTACTCGAATACACGCACGCACGTACACACAGATCAGGCAGTGTTCCTTTGAGACATTTCCTTTTGATTGTTGTGCAGTAGGTGGTTTTAAACAGAAAGGAAGGGAGCAAAAAAGCCATAATAAAATAGCTCTCCTGAGGATGTAGCTTCATGTTTGACAAATAGATGGTATACAAACTGCCAAGGTCTTTGCTGAAAGCTGGCAGAAGGGTTAAGTGGCTTTTCAGCCGTCAGCTCCTGGCTGTATGACTGCTGTGAAGTGGTCACGAAAACTCAACACAGGTTCAATGCTGGTGAGACATTAACATTAGAGTCAGACTTACACATGAGCCATGTATGCATACATTATATACACGATGGAGATGGAAATACATATACAGTGTTTCTTTAACATTTATTTAGCAGCGGTGGCCTGCCGCTCCGAAATCTTAGCTGCCACTCCAAGGCTGATTTCGATGGGGGAAGGGATTCCAGCATGCAGCGAGCGGTATACCTGATAGATGAAAAAAAAACAGACGACCAGAAAGCATGCGAGTTTCGTGAACCATTTTCGCTCGTTGACTATGGAGGACCAAAAATGCCCCCCAAAAATAAATAAATAAAAGTGAACCGATTTTATTTTCATTTTTATTACATCTTTCAAATGTCCATAGCAACCAGTACCTTAGGACAAAGATATGAACCTGAAATTTTCAGGAACTTTTAAAATAGTGGAAAGCCAATTCCAATAGCAGGCAAGGGCATCATCCGAGATTTGAACCCTTTCAATGTTTTGGAAGTTTCACCTCTCAAGATGAAATCAGGCTCAACTTTGAAGATCACATTCAGTTTACAATTCATTTTCTGAGGCATCAGACAAAGTTTGGTTATTTTATTGTTGGTCCTTGTGATAGATATTTTCTTGCATAAATGAGGTCATATTACCGCAGTGGGAAATTTGATTTAGTCATTTTGTGTCAATTAAAGGATTATTTGCCATTTGATGTGGCCTTAATTGATAACTTATGAATGTGATATCTCAAATGCTTTTGGTCACATGAAGAAAAATGTGATGGTTTAATAGTTGATTTGTTTTTTGCGCAGGACGCGGCGATAGCTAGCTGCTAGCTTAAACACTTGGGATGGGTGATACTACTGATTTTGGATTCGATCCTATCATGACTCAGGCCATGCAGGAGTAATATTTGGGTCCTGTTTTATGTCTGGGGTCACACCTGGATTATGTTTGAGTTGAGTTCATGACCTGTTAAGTTGAGGTCAAGTGTCTGTTTTGTACTGATGTAACCAGCATCAGGTTTCGGCTGGTTTAATGTTATGTGATGTCAAGAAGCTTTCATGCTATGTGATGTTATGTGGAGTCAGGTCAACAGCCAATGAGATAATTCCATGTCAGTACTGGGACCCATATGTCTATCCACAACCTATGGAATCGATTGACTGTCTATATAAGCTGTCTGAGAAACGTGTGTGGTTGCCGGATTATTGCTCCCTGTTCCTCTGTGCTTCTCCGTAGCCCAAGAGGGCTTGGCATCTCGTGATTCTCGATGCAGTCTCGTTGTTTTTTGGTTAGTCAAGTTATGTGAATAAATAGTAAAACCTTATTTGAGTCTGCGCTTTGGGATCCAACCCTTCAGCACATAACAGATCCGATACCAAGTAATACTGGGACAAAATATAGCAATACTGATCTGATCTGATGTGACATGAGTACCCTTCGAAAAATTTAAAGATTTGTTTCAATATCTCAATGAAAAATGTCCTCTGTAGAATATGCGTTTAACTCACAACATGAAAGTAAGGTTGTAATAGAATGTATAGATTACAAAATTTTCAGTTTAATCAAATTAACTAATGCAAAAAATGAATGCATCCCACAACAAAAACGACGACGTCATCTAGTATTTTCTATGACCTCCATGACTGTTATGGATAGCAACTTGTCTTTTTCTCTGGTCTACTTATTTGTGCAAAATGTACTTTCATGAATTTAATTTTAAAACTATTTTTTTGCGGGTACCTAATCTTGTTTGCAATCCATGGCCCACATTTGTGGGAGTATTTTGTAGTATAGTATCACATAGAAAATCTTAATTCTGACAGGAAACTAAAGGTGTTCTTACAAACCTGTTGAGGTGTACTCATTTATGCTGAGCACTATATTAGGTCGCGGGACAAAATCCACGGTTTGGTTTTCAGTTTTGTGCTCACGGTTTTCGGTTCAGTTCGGTATGCAGTATTAGAAAAACTAATTATGTTTTGGAGTTAAAAGTGAAAGTGCAAATTATTCACAACTAATTACTATAATTATTATTATTATTATTAGTAGTAGTAGTAGTAGTAGTAGTAGTATTGAATTATCCTTTAAATGATTCTTTTTCCATTTATGCCAGTAACATCATAAAGCAATTCCTGAAAGGCAGTTATCCATCAATGACAGGGTGATGTAACAATGGTTTTGCCCACCTCTGCAAATTTGGACTTATCCCAGTTGAACGGATGTACTTTTGATCACCTTAAAAAGTAATTCGGCCTTAGGAGGACCCAGCCTTGTGATTTTGGTCACAACCATTGTGTACTCGCTGGAAAGTGGGCATTGATAACGACAGGGAGCAACGTCAGACTGTGTTTCCACAGTGGCCAACGACTCCTAAATTCTAGCCACCACCCCATTCAAATTTCTAATTAAAGGGATACTTTACTTATTTAGCCATTTTTAGCAGTCAAACATTAATATTGTCATGTTTGTGTATTATGTCAGGCTACTGGGTCACATGTTTCCTTCTCCCACAGCTGCTGGCATTCTTCTGGGTGGGCGGAGTCCCCAGCTGCACACCTGGCAGGCATCACAATTAGCTCAGTATTTAGGTGCAGCAGGAGCTGAAGGACGCCGTCTGATTATTCTTGTCCCTGTTACTACGTGTTCTTTCGAGTTATGACTGCTACTCCCGAGACTACTACTCTGTATGCATTTTTGCCTTTTGTTTGATTCTTAGTTGTATTGTATTTTTATCCGACGACGTCCTTCAGCTGAGGCTCTGCCCAGCCGTTCAGTTCGTTTGGATTTTGTTGTACTTTTTTGCTAGTTAATTGATATCGCCTTTGGTGCTCCTTTTGTTCCATTTTGGTTGTACTTTGTGTAGCATTATTCCCTCACGTTCTCATCGTGCTCCTTTTGTTATTAAATCATTGTTGCTACTCACCTGCTCGGTCTTCGTCTGCTTTGGGGTCCAGTTAATGACTTGCACTCGCAACAAATATTTTGCCTATAAAAAGTTTTATATTTTCATTATTTTTCCATGTACAATTAGTACCTTTAAAAACACATTTTGCAACTTGCTGTCAACTATAAATGATATCACAAGGGCTCAGGTAACCAATCACAGCTCAGCTTGTGAATGTCACATGACCAAACTTAGAAAACATGTGAGCTGTGATTGGCTAGTTGCAAAATGTGTTTTTAAAGGTAATAATTGTACGTGAAAAATAATGAATGTATCAAATTAATTATAGACAAAATGGTAATGTGTGTTTTTTTTATTGCTATAATGGACTAAATAAGTGAAGTATCCCTTTAAAGCAGGGGAGTACAGTACGCAGCATTAAGGCCTCAGTATACTTCTGCTTGAGGCTCACGCGGAGACGTCACGGCGGAGCTTCGCTTGTGCGTTTGCCTTCCAACTTGTGCGCAATACACATCACAATACACATCGGTGTCAGCTGTAGTTTCACTCCAAGTCAGTCTGTCGTTACGGCTGGGACACCACAGAGTGGAGATTCTTCTGCATTTTATGACGAATTCAGGAAGTTCAATTTAATTCAGAAACACAAAACAAAGCCGGGGGGAGAGTCGGCTCATCACCGTGGTAATTATTTATTACCAATTTGCACCGGTGTCGGCCGTAAACTCGCCAAAACACAACAGCCACGCGCTTAGCGAACAGTTTTTTGTTGTTGTTTTCCGCCTCTCGTCCCAGGCACATATCCACATGCACAGCCGTAGTCGATTTGCACCGCCAAACAGTTGCCTTCACGGAAACTATCTGGGCGGGGGGGGGGCGGTGAGTGTGAGAGAGAGAGAGAGAGAGAGAGAGAGAGAGAGAGAGAGAGAGAGAGAGAGAGAGAGAGAGAGAGAGAGAGAGAGAGAGAGAGAGAGAGAGAGAGAGAGAGAGAGAGAGAGAGAGAGAGAGAGAGAGAGAGAGAGAGAGAGAGAGAGAAAGCGAAAGCAGAGTACGCCATTGAACGGACAAATCACGAGCGAGCTACACCCCGCCATCTACGGCGTGCAAGGATTGGCGACGTGTGCACCGCAGCCGGCCACGGACGCGGCACTTAAAATTCATGGCTCGCGTAGCTCATGTGATCTACGCCGGTCATTAACGCGAGAGCAAACGTGGAGGCATAAATCCGGCTTTACACCAGATGGACAGTGAAAAAGTTGACCAGATACCAACCACGAATTTGACAACCACGACACGAGTTTCGTTAAGTAGAGTAACTTTACATACACTGCAGAATCATATTCAGAGTATAACAGTTTTATTTTCACCTTCAGTGAATGTGCTCACATACCCCTGGTTGGGAAACAGTGATTTGAGTAATGCTAGGCTGGCTTTGAAACTTTGGTTTCCCAAAGGAGAAGAGAGGAGTCCTCACGATAAGAGCTGGACCAAAACAATGTTGGCATCAAAGCAATCATTTTTCTTCTCTTGAAGTCATATAAAATAATTGACTCGTTTTGCCTGTCTGCTTGTTGCAGACAGATCTTGCTACAGTAAAATAGTTTTCAAATATATCTTTGGTTTCTGTCAATCTTTACGCCCTATGATACTACTGTACATATGCAAATTAAGACGACTACACATCAGCAAATGTGGTCATGCTGTACCTGCCCCCCAAAAAAGGGTGCGACCAAATCCATTGTGGTGCGGCCAACTGAAAAAGTGCAGAGGTTAGTGTAGCGCACTGGACATGCACTTGTCTTGTATTTCTAATGTCCATCGATGGAAACAACCCAAAGTTGGCAAGTATGGCCTGCTCCCGCTGCTGAAAAAAATCCTAGAGGAAACAATACAACATCAAACATCAAACATATCCTGTGCCTGGATAGCCAAAGGATATACAGTATAACATCTCTTCATCATCACATTGTCAACACTCTGTCAAGTTTGTACAGTACATGTAGCCACTTAAATTTCCGCTTGACCTCACTTGATTTATCCTGTCTGGCCCAAGCCTTTTTGCAACCTGCTTCCCCTTTCCACTCCCTGCACACAGGCCTTGCATCCTGCTCACTTCCAGCTTGGACTCAGCACACAGACACCATTCAACCACCAGGAACCGTTTGCCTTTGGCCACAGCTTACCCCCAAATACATTACCATCATGATCTTCTGTTTTCCCTCATCGCTGCACTTGGGTCCTACTCACTGAGCCTTAACAGAGAGTCTGGAATGGAAAAACTATTTAAACCAGGGGACCCCAAACTGCGGGGTCTAACAACTCAAGTCGCAAGTTGAGGTGACAGTGGACAAGATCGTCATCCATTGCTGGAGTGCTCCATTGCAAGCCGATGAGACGTCCTTGTTCGCCAAGCTGCTCACTAGACCAATGACAGGCAGTTTGCAACAGTGGAGTCCAACCCAAGACACGCTTAGGACCGCCCCCTTATTTGAATAACATTTCGACTTGGCAGTCCGGCCCAAAACTGCCAAAACACTAAATAAATAAATGACTAAAAGTAAAAATAAATGGATTTATTTCCATTTATATTTATTTTATTAGATATAATTGTCGAATTATATATTTTTATATTCATTTTATTTTCACTTTTAGTCATTTATTTATTTATTTATTTAGTCGTTTATTTATTTCAAATTTTGGCAGTTTTGGTCCTCCATATCAGAGAAGCGAAACATTATGTGGCCCTCACAGGAAAATGTTTGGGGACCCCTGTTAAACCATCAAAATAACTCAAATAAATGTAATAGGTATAATATCCAGAGCATCTAACTTAAAGTAAAAAGATGAGCAAGTGAATTCTGCAGAGGCAGTGGGAGACGTGGGAACAATGTTGCACAAAGGAGTCAACAGAGAATGACCAACTTTTGGCAGCCAAATACTTGAGAGAGAGAGAAAGCAGTTAGCTGCCAGAGCTCGGAGCTGGGCCCATAATTTATTCCTGCATTAGTAAATGGATGTTGCTATATAAAGATTAAGATTAAGAAGCATTAATCAATGCAGTACTGGACACACATGCATTTAACAGCCAAGAAGTAAACAATGCTGTGGCTGCCAGAAGAATCAATGTGCATAATTGAATGGATAAAATGGAGAAGTCATCCGTCACAGTGATTTGAGATTTCCATAGTGAGATGCAAATCATTGTGCTGGATACATATGAGTTGGTACTACAAAGGAAATGAAGTGCTCTGTGTTCCCAGTAATGATTAACAGCAATAAAAACAAATACACAATTAAAATAATAATCATAATAATAATAATAATAAATGGATATTTGAATTGCATGAAAACCCTCAGCCAAGGTCGAGTATAAATGTCTTGTTTTTGTTATTTATTATTGAAACGAGATAATTGAATGTTAAATCAGTTCCTGGATGTGAGGTGCATTAAAATTGGAGGGGAGTTGAAGGGTGAAGACGGTGTTTCCACCCTTCCCCACCCCACTACTGTCACGCCGCCACCGGCGTGGCGGTTCATGCTTTTATTTTTGTGTCCCTGTTTCCTGTATTACTTTGAAATCCTAACTCTCCTCTCACCCCAGGTCACTTGCCCTTCCTGCCGCTCCCTCATTACCGGTCCCCGCCCATGATTATCACCACCTGCCACCAATCAAGCCAGTCAATAAAAGCCACCTGCATTCTCCCCTCCGTTGCCGAAGTGTCACAGTCAGTGCATGGAAGCGTCCCAAAGTCCTCATGTCCTCGGTCATGTTGCCTTGTATTTTTGCCTTGTTTTTGAGCCTTTTCCTCCCCAGTGGAGCGCCTTTCGTTACCCCTTTTGCCTTGTGCCCTTTTTCCTCCCCAGCGGAGCGCCTTTTGTTGTCCCCAGTACCTTTTGCCTGTTTTTTCCTCCCTAGTGGAGCGCTTTTTGTTCTCCACTTTTTTGCTTCCCCGTTCTCCTCTCAGTTTGAGAGGAGGCAGCTGTTGGCCGGAAATAAACCTGTTGCCTTGGTGGCCTACCTTACTCCTGCGTCTGAGTCCTACCTTACCTCGTCGTGTCAGTACACTTCGGCCAGCATGGACCCAGCAGGCAAGGTCGAGGCTGCACTGCAGAGCCAGGAGGCCCGGCTTGACAACCAGGACCGGATCCAGCAAGCCATGCTGTCGCAGATTGGGGAATTGTCCAGCCAGGTCCACGAGCTGGTGAGCCTCTCACGGCGTCGAGCGCCAGCTCCCACCGGACAAATTCCTCCTTCTGAGTTCTTCGTACCATCCACGCCATTCACCGGGGTAGGATTAAGACTGGCCTCCCCAGAACGATACTCCGGTGAACCCGGGCGCTGTCAGACTTTCCTCACGGAATGCGACATTCATTTTGAACATTTACCACAGGCATTTCCCACAGCCCGGTCCCGAGTGGCCTTCATGGTGTCGCACCTGACGGGACGGGCCAAAACCTGGGCAACCGCAGAATGGGCCAGGGGTTCCTCGGTCTGTCAAAGCGTACAGGACTTTCAAGTCGCTTTGCGTCAAGTCTTCGACCCCGAGAACAATGACCGAGAGAAGGCACGAGTGTTGAGCCGGCTCCAACAAGGCAAAGAACCTGTCAGCGATTACGCAATTCGCTTTCGAACGTTGGCAACGAACAGTGGCTGGAACGCCATAGCGCTTCACGATCATTTCTTGAAAGGACTCTCACCTGCCATTCAAGAACTTCTGATCCCCGTAGAACTCCCCACGGACTTGGACGCTTTGATTTCCCTCGCCATCCGCACCGATCATCGTCGCCAGGAACTGGCTAAGATCGGCGGACTCCGAAGGAGGGAGGAACCCACCCCCTGGTCACGGCCACCGGAGGCCGGAAGGCCGCAACCCATCCTTCCTTCCCGACCTGAACCAGGAGAGGTGGGCCTCGCCAGAGAGGAACCCATGCAACTTGGAAGGGCTCGGCTTACGCCCGAGGAGCGACAGCGCCGCCGCCGAGAGGGCCGATGCTACTATTGTGGTGGTCTTGGCCAGCTGGTGGGAGCCTGCACCACGAAGGGCGGCTCACCAGTGAGTTCTCCGTCATCCCGACCCGCCAAGAACCACAGACTCACGCAAATTCGGATAACCCACCACCATGTCACCACAAATTTGTCAGCCCTCATCGACTCCGGCTCCGACGAGAGTCTCATGGACTGGGAGCTCGTAAGGCAACTACGAGTCTCCACCGAGCCACTTCTTTCAACAATCCAAGCTCGAGCTTTGAACGGCAAGGAACTTTTCAAGATCACCCACATCACTGAACCTCTGGAAGTACAAATCGGACAGCACCTCGAGACTCTTCGTTTCCATGTTTTCCACGCTGCTTCCCCCACTTTGGTTCTGGGACACCCTTGGCTGCGTCTACATAGTCCCAGAATCGACTGGAACACTGGAGTCATTCTGGAGTGGGGAAAGGACTGCATCTCTCACGGGTTGGAACAACCCGCACCCCGAAACTCCACAGCCCAGGTTCACCAGGTGACTCTCGTCCCACCGGCTCAAGAAGAGTACCCGAACCTGCACACTGTTCCCTCCTGCTACCACCACCTGCGGGAGGTATTCAGCAAAACCAAGGCCATGACTCTTCCTCCACACCGACCGTATGACTGCCCGATCGATTTGATTCCCGGTTCGACCATTCCCAAGGGGAGACTGTACTCTGTCTCAGGACTCGAACGCCAAGCCATGAACAATTACATTGACGATTCCTTGAAAGCCGGTCTCATCCGACCGTCTTCCTCACCTGCTGGCGCAGGGTTTTTCTTTGTGAGCAAAAAGGATGGATCCCTACGCCCTTGCATTGACTACAGCCCCTTGAATGACATCACGATTAAAAACCGGTACCCACTGCCTTTGATGTCCTCGGTGTTCAACAAGCTAAGGTCTTCACGAAGCTCGATCTCCGAAACGCCTATCACCTCATTCGGATCCGCGAGGGAGATGAATGGAAGACTGGCTTCAACACTCCCCGGGGACATTATGAGTACCTGGTCATGCCTTTCGGCCTCACGAACACTCCAGCCGTCTTCCAGGCCATGATAAATGAAGTACTCAAGGACTTCATTGATCACTTTGTGTACGTTTTACTTGGACGACATTCTGATTTACTCTCCTGACCTAATGAGCTATCGAGACCACGTAAACCGAGTCCTGCAACGCCTACTGGATCATCATCTGTACGTGAAAGCTGAGAAGAGCCTGTTCCACGTTAACACCATCTCCTTCCTGGGGTTTGTCGTTTCACCCGGGAAGGTGGAGATGGACTCGGACAAGGTCAGCGCCGCACGAGAGTGGCCCATGCCGGACTCTGGGAAAAAGGTTCAACAGTTCCTCGGATTCGCCAACTTCTACCGTAGATTCATCAGAAACTTCAGCACCATTGCCGCTTCCCTACACGCCTTGACCTCCCCACAAGTGCGTTTCATGTGGAAGCCGAAAAGGCATTCAGAGACTTAAAAGCACGCTTCACCAATGCCCCAATCCTCAGAGTCCCTGACCCCAAACGCCAGTTCGTGGTGGAGGTAGACGCCTCCAGTATTGGAATTGGGGCAGTACTATCTCAGCGTTGTCAAGAGGACGGCAAGACACATCCCTGCGCCTTCCTCTCACGTAAATTATCTAAAGCTAAACGCAATTACTCAGTCGGAGATCGGGAGCTTCTCGCGGTAAAAGTGGCTCTTGAAGAATGGAGACACTGGTTGGAAGGCGCCGAACTTCCTTTTGTGATCTGGACCGATCACCGAAATTTGGAATACTTACACCAGGCCAAAACACTCAACCCTCGACAGGCCCGATGGTCCTTGTTTTTTAACCACTTCGTATTCTCTCTGACTTACAGACCAGGCAGCAAAAACGTCAAGGCGGATGCGTTGTCAAGTCCACGAGTCTGAGCCATTGGAAGCCGAGCCTGAGACCATCCTGCCCCGGGACTGCATTGTTGGGGCCATGAGATGGCAAATTGAGGACGATGTCAAGGAGGCACTGCGCAACGTCACTCCCCCCACGTCTTGCCCACCACGTCGACTCTTCGTGCCTGAGGAGCTAAGGTCCCAGGTAATACACTGGGCTCACACATCACAGCTGTTTTGTCATCCTGGAGTCCGCAGGACCATGTATGCTGTTGCCAGGAGATTCTGGTGGCCGGCAATGGAAACCACCATAAAAGAGTACGTCGCTGCCTGTCCAACTTGTGCCCGCAACAAGACCTCAAATCAGTCCCGGATGGGCCTTCTTCAACCACTGCCAATCCCATCCAGACCATGGGCAGAAATCTCCTTGGACTTCGTAACCGGACTACCCTCATCCCATGGTAAAACCACAATTCTCACAGTTGTCGACAGATTCTCCAAGATGGTTCACTTCATTCCACTGTCCAAGCTCCCATCCGCCAAAGCTACCGCCGACATCATGATCCACCACATATTCAGGTTTTATGGTTTTCCCTTACACATCATTTCCGACCGTGGACCACAGTTCGTCTCCCGATTCTGGACTCACTTCTGCAAAGCCCTAGGAGCCAAAGCCAACCTAACTTCTGGATACCACCCTGAGGCCAATGGACAGGCAGAACAACTGAACCAACAGCTCGAAACCGGTCTCCGATGCCTTGTCTCCCAGAACCCGACCACCTGGAGCAAGTATCTGGTATGGGTCGAGCTCGCACACAACTCATTGCCCACATCTGCCACAGGTCTCACCCCGTTTAAATGCGTCCACGGCTACGATCCACCATTCTTCGCTGAACTAGAAGAGGAGGCAACGGTCCCCTCGGTCCAGGCCATGATCCGTCGGTGCCACAAAGTCTGGTCGGCGGCCCGGACGGCGCTTCAACGCCAGGGAGACCGGGTGAAGAGGGCTGCCGACCGGAAGAGGAGACCGGCACCCGAATACCGCCCAGGCCAACGGGTGTGGCTGTCGGCCAAACACCTCCGACTCAAGGTACCATGTCCAAAGCTGGCCCCGCGATTTGTGGGGCCTTTCCCAGTAACCAAGTCCATAGGTCCTGCCGCCGTTCGACTCCGCCTGCCAAGATCCCTCAGAGTTCATCCAACATTCCATGTCAGCCAAGTCAAACCCGTCCACGAAAGCCCGCTTGTGCCCTCCGAACCCGACGCACCCCCCCCCAGAGATGATTGAAGGCGGCCCCGTTTACAAGGTCAGAAAACTTTTAGATGTTCGTAATCGGGGCCGCGGAAGACAGTATCTAGTAGACTGGGAGGGATACGGCCCGGAGGAAAGGCAATGGGTTCCCTCCCGGTTCATCGTTGATCCCTCGTTAATTGATGACTTTTACGCAGAGCACCCTGACATTCCTGGGCCGTCAAGGGGGGGGTACTGTCACGCCGCCACCGGCGTGGCGGTTCATGCTTTTATTTTTGTGTCCCTGTTTCCTGTATTACTTTGAAATCCTAACTCTCCTCTCACCCCAGGTCACTTGCCCTTCCTGCCGCTCCCTCATTACCGGTCCCCGCCCATGATTATCACCACCTGCCACCAATCAAGCCAGTCAATAAAAGCCACCTGCATTCTCCCCTCCGCTGCCGAAGTGTCACAGTCAGTGCATGGAAGCGTCGCAAAGTCCTCATGTCCTCGTTCATGTTGCCTTGTTTTTGAGCCTTTTCCTCCCCAGTGGAGCGCCTTTCGTTACCCCTTTTGCCTTGTGCCCTTTTTCCTCCCCAGCGGAGCGCCTTTTGTTGTCCCCAGTACCTTTTGCCTGTTTTTTCCTCCCTAGTGGAGCGCTTTTTGTTCTCCACTTTTTTGCTTCCCCGTTCTCCTCTCAGTTTGAGAGGAGACAGCTGTTGGCCGGAAATAAACCTGTTGCCTTGGTGGCCTACCTTACTCCTGCGTCTGAGTCCTACCTTACCTCGTCGTGTCAACTACGTGAATTAAGGAATGTGTTGAGTATACAGTGGTACCTCTACTTACGAAATTAATTGGTTCTGGAAGAAAGTTGTTAAGTAGAAAATTTTGTAAGTAGAGACGCATTTTCCATGTAAATGCCCTAATCCGTTCCAAGCCTCCCAAAATTCAGACATAAATGTTTTATAAAGCATAAAAATGCATCAAAACAAGAAACAAATACATGTTAAAATTAGATTATTGCACAATAAATGAGAGTTGTGCCAAAACAAATAGAGTAAAGAATAAAAATGATGGTCATTCACCTTTTTAACTGCTGTCCTTATCGTTTTTTGCCCTCTTTGGTTCATGTCCTCCTCTCTCAGAAGTTTTTTTTTTTTTTTTTTTTTTTTAAACAATCCTTTGAAAATGTCCAAGGCAAACATGATCTTAGTGAGCAAACGCCCGACTGGTGAACACTTTCTGGGCGATTCTTTTAAACAAATTCTGAAACGTCATGGAAACTTCCAGTATGGCGAGGCATCTTTTTTCCAAAAAAAGGCCCGTCTCGTCGCAATTAAAAACTTACTGTGCCTTCATCAATCACCAATTGTTTAAATTTTTGCACAAATTCGTTGGCCGTTAGTTCATACATTTACGAAAAACACCTCGGAACCCCTCATGGGCCGCGGGCTGAATGATGAGGACGCTGTATAGACACTGATCTAGGCTCATAGATACCTATGGTAGAAGTTCCTCATAGCCAATGGGATGCCAGAAAGATGCACAAACACCGATCTAGTATTTATACTCATAGATACCTATGGTAGGTAAGAGCCATAGCCGAAAGTATGTTGCGTTCGGTAATGCAGTTTTACCTTTCGTATCTAGATATTTCTTTCGTAACAAGAGGCAATATTTTCCCGTTGAGGCATTTCGTAACTCGAAAATTTCGTATGAAGAGACGTTCGTAAGTAGAGGTTCCACTGTATTTACAAAGTGTATAGTGCAAAAATAGTGAAGTGAGATCTCTCCCAACCGGGCGGGTGCAGGAGGCACGTCCGCCCCCAGCGTCCCCATAGTTATGGTTGTGGCGGCAAGGTGGATGGCTGACTGGTTACCACATTCGCCTCCCAGTGCTGGGGACGCAAGATCCTGTCCAGGCTCCGGCCTTCCTGGGTGGAGTTTGCATGTTCTCCTCGTGCCTGCGTGGGTCCTCTCCGGGTACTCCGGTCTCCTCCCATATTCCAAAGACATGCATGGCTGGTTAATTGGGCGCTCCGAATTGTCCCTAGGTGTGCTTGTGCCTGTGGATGGTCGTTCATCTCTGTGTGCTATTGGCTGGCAACCAGTTCAGGGTGTACCCCACCTACTGCCTGAAGACGGCTGGGATAGGCTCCAGGTCCCCCGCGACCCTTGTGAGGAAAATGTTTAGAAAATGGATGGATGGATACTTATGGCTGTAATGTTTCAGTATTTTATATTTATCAACAAACTTTGTCCTAATTTTGTCCTTCATTTAAAGGCGCAGTCTGCCGGTTTCACTCAGGAAAATTCACTTTTTAAATACAGGGTTTAAACAAACAAACTACTTCTCAATTTACAGTTCTGGGCTTTTCTTCACGTGTGGGGGTGATTTCGTCCCCCGCCCCCCCCCCCCCCCCCCAACCTGC
This sequence comes from Festucalex cinctus, assembly GCF_051991245.1. Taxonomy (NCBI): domain Eukaryota; kingdom Metazoa; phylum Chordata; class Actinopteri; order Syngnathiformes; family Syngnathidae; genus Festucalex; species Festucalex cinctus. Next base: position 22,322,604 of record NC_135419.1, on the reverse strand, counting down.
CCCCAGCCTGTATTTTGTGTTTGTTTTGTAAACAGCGGGATGTTTCTGTGGAAAGACATTGTTTACACCCCTCCAGCCAATCGCAGAGCGGGAGGTGGTGTGTCGTAAACGGGGCCGGGCGAACGTGTCGGCTGCGTGATGTGACTCCCGCGGCAATTTGAAAGCACACATGGATTTTTTTTTTTTCTTCACTCACTCATTCACACACGTAAGCTTCTGTGAGGGCCCTGCATCTTCGCAACAGAGCAGAGGATGTTGCAAATGATGCGAGGAGGGGAACAGGGGGTTACGATCGTTTGTGCAGGATCAAACATCTCTACGAAGCCTTTAGGATCCCATGCAGGACAAACTACCATCCCACCCAAGACATTTCCATAGATAAGAGAATGGTGGCGTCAAAGTCCTGCATCGGCCTCAAGCAATATATGAAAAGTAAACCAGTGAAATGGGGCTACAAGCTTTTTGTCCTGGTAGACTCTTCAAATGGATATACCTGGGATTTCTTTGTGTATGAAGCTAAATCGCAGGAGAGCACGGGGAAAGGGCTGAGCTACAGCTCAGTAATGCAGCTGGTGAACACAAATTTACTTGGAATAGGATACAAACTCTTTGCGGACAACTTTTACACCAGTCTGGAACTTTTCCGTGACCTGCTGAACAGTAGGATCTGGGCATGTGGCACGATTTGCACAAACCGGATTGGTTTTCCAAAAAACCAAGGTCAACATGCAGAATGCCAGATCACCACAAGGCAGCATCAGGTGGATTAGGGAGTTATTAAGTGTTATTTTATGCATTTGGTATTGTAATAATTGGTGTGTTGGTATTCTCTCTCTCTCTCTCTCTATGACTTGTCTGACGCCCTAATACGTCAAGGTCTTGCATAAGATGAAAAAATGCTATAGGACATTTTTCTTTCATTTCCTCAACATTGCCATTGTTAACGCATACAAACTACACAAAGGAAAGGCAAAGGGGAGGTTCCACTCCATCAAAAACCCTTCAGAGAGAACTTGGCAATACAGTTGGCTGCATTGGCTTCCACACATGCTGCACCACCAAAACCTCACTCAACACACCACAAACCTTGTTGGGAGATACTGTCATGAATAGGGTCATGCAAGGCTTATGCTTACTGTTGTGACTAGGGTCATGTAACGGTTATGTTTGGGTCAAGATCATGAGGTCAAGTGTCTGTTTTGAATTGATGTAACCAGCATCTAGTTTCAACTGGTAAGACGCTATGTGATGTCAGAAGCTATGTGATGTCAGGAATCTTTAATCTCTGTATCTGGTCAACAGCCAATCAGATAATGCCATGTCAGTCCTGTTACCCACATGTCTAGCCACAACCAATCAGATCAATTCGCTGTCTATATAAGACTAAGAAGCGTTTTTGTCGGATTATTACCTCTGTTCCTCTGTCCATCTGGCCACCTGCTCATCTGCTCCTCGGCCCAAGTTAGTTCCATGCCCCTGGATCCGTGATGCCTTCTCGTTGTTTCTGGTCAAGTCAGGTTAGTTCCACGCCTCTTGATGTTATGCGAAAAAAGTGTTAAACTGTTATTTGTGTCTACGCGTTTGGGATCCAACCTCCAGTACATCGGATCGGTTCAAATGAATGACTTTTCCTGCACTATCCCAAGCTTCCCCCGAGCTGCTCAAGTCTGGTTTAGAATTTCCATTGTAAGCATAGTTCAGCTACCTTTTCTTCATTCTGAAACAGCTAAAAAGTCATCTTTTGCTGTGCTTTTCTCACTTTCAGCATGGAGAAAGCCAGTGGAGTGGGAAAAGTGCCAAAATTGTCCAACTCTCCCTTTTATTGATGAGGGTACAAAAAGGGAGGAGTTTTTGCCAGAAACCCTCTTACTAAGGGAATTACTATGAGACTTTCACCCCCAGGTGGCGCCATCTCTCCATCTTTCGTGTCGCAAGATATTTTTATTGCTAATGCAGCTGCGAGTGATCCCACGTTCTAGGTCGAGCTAGCCTATTACTCCCTTCCTTTCTCATCCTGTAGCGGATGTTAAACATTCCATTGTAGGAGGTCCTTTTCAAGATTTCTCCTAACCGCCATCCTTAATAGCTTGGGTACATCAAGTAAGTGCTTATATGTCATTACATCTGATTACAATCATGTTACCACTAACATACAGACCTTTCGTAATTAACAGATCCATAGGCCTACTATTTAACTAATTACTAGTTTTTACTATGAGTATGTTGTTTCTGTTCCTCGTCCCCTCAAAGAAAAATTCTTCAGCGCCTAGCGCTTTAGCTGTAACCAGGCGCTGTGCGACCTCAAATGTCAACCATACCCCGCTTTTCATAACATTTGTCAAAAATAACCTTCCTTTCTGCTTCGCTGTGTCAGTTCCTCACACATTAAGTCATAACATTCCTTATGTCACGCTGCCCAATTCCTCAGGCCACTCAATGTGGTGCCTTTCTTCTCCAAGCAGATAGACGTTAAATGTGAATATTAACACTGAAGCTACATTAGTAGTAGTATATAAATGAATTGTGTTAAATAAATAAGTTTAAAATAGGGGTTAAATTTGCCCCAAGCATGGCAATTTATAAGCAAATCTGGCAAATTTAGTTACTGATTTTTGAGGCTTCAATCAAGGTCTTATAATTCTTTATATATCAATTGCTAATCAACATTCTTTCCCCCATCATTATCCCTTTATACCATGAATCTTCCCAACATAAACTTGTGACACCCCTATACTAACACCTTTGTTGAATGGTGGCACAATGTTTTCACCTTTAAAGTGACCTGACCTCACATATTCACACGTTACTCAACACTGTATATTTATATACAAAACATGCTTCATTTTTAAAACGTCTCTAGCCAAACGTTAACCCTAAAGGAGGATCCCATTCAAATGCTAACAGCAGTTAGCATCGACTTTGGGAGAGATAGTGCTTCAAATAATGGATATGCACAAACAAATGCTGCAGAAACATACCCACAGGTAAGATAACACTCAAAGGCACAACTTCCCAATATGTGAAAAATTAGTTATTTGAATAGAATTCAATCAAACTATTTCTACTCACTGTAACCATGGATGCACGGCACCACACTACCCCTAAGAGGCCAAAATGCACAATAACACCCAGTATTTGTTTTCAATTGCTATTTTAGTGTATATTGTATTCTTATTTTACTTTCTTACTCATTTGATTTGTGATGGGGTGTGGCTGGCTTAGGACCCAGGAGCAGACACATAAGTAAAAGTAAAGTTTATTTAACAAAGTAGCAAACTAACAAAACAGCAAACCAAAAGGTGGCTGGGTGTGGCAGTGGCTGGGCTCGCAGCACATCCGGACTAAAAGAAATCAGTCAGTTTAAACAAGGGTGCTGGGAAAACCCAGGAAAAAGGCTCTCAAAACACAAGAAAAACTCAGCAGATTGGCTGCAGCTGCTGATGAGGTGGGTGGAAGATGATGGGCGGAGACTGAAACAGGGTGTCACCAGCTCCTCTGTTGCCAGGCTGGGAGGCTCCTCCAGACACCACACCTGCCGAGACACACACATACACAAGCACCCACAAAACTACCGGCCACAGGCCGTAACATCCCCCCCACACAAACATCCCAGCCCCCTCAATAAACACCGACAATAGAATAAAAGAATAAGAAACGATCTCACATTTTCATAGCCGAGACAATGTGTCAGCCACCAGGTTTTCCGAGCCCTTTTTATGCCTGATCACCAGGTTGCAGTCCTGGACCAGCAGCGCGCAACGCATTAGTCGCTGGTTGTGGTTGTACATGCGTGACAGGAAAGTAAGGGGGTTATGGTCAGTGTAGACAATTAAGGGAGAAGTACAAGAATCAACATGAACGTCGAAATGGCGTAAGGCCCACAATAATGCTAACGTCTCTTTTTCAATTGTCGAATACTTTGATGGACATTAAACTTGCGTGAAAAGAAACAAACCGGGTGTTCGATGCCCTCATCTTTCTGTAGTAGGACCGCAGCAGCACCGACAGCACTGGCGTCCACCTCGTTTAAAGGGTTTGTCGAAGTTTGGAGCAGCGAGTTCGGGGGCAGAGTAGGGCTTTGGTACTCTCAAAAGCGTGCTGGAAACTCAGAAGTCCAGCGGAAGGGACATTTGGGGCTAGTCAAGTCCTTAAGAGGGCGGACCACAGTAGAAAAGTTTTTACAGAAGCACCTGTAATAGCCTGCCATGCCTAAAAACCGAAGCTGGCGGCGTGAAGAGGGCGGAGGGATTTCTAGGATTGCCCGTACCTTTTCTTCTACTGGTCGTACCTGCCCTCGTACTTGCTCCCGATAACAAGTAGGGACAACAATTTGGGTGACCTTGCTCCACTCTTCTTCCTCAGCTTGAGGGGGAGACCAGGTACGCATCAGCACCCCTCTCTCAACATGGAAAAGGGGAGGTTCGGCATTTTGGTCCATATAAACAACAGCATCAAAACATTTTTTAAGGTTTTAATCGCCTTTTTTGGCCAAAAAAGCGCAGCAGACCGATGGGGGCTGAGAGAAACTGGAGAAGGCTCGCAGGACTTCGAGGAAACAGAGCAACAGGGTGTTCATGTAAAGGCCCCAAATGGCTTACGGCCATACTACCCTGAGAAAGCCTGATCTCGTCCGATCTCGGAAGCTAAGCAGTGGGCCTGGTTAGTACTTGGATGGGAAATTGCCTGGGAATACCAGGTGCTGTAACTTCAGACAGCGCAATATAAGATGGTCTGGTTTGCGGCAGTAAAAACAAACACGATCCTCTTTACGCAGTGTCGAGGGTTGGCCTGTTTTAGACAGGTCCACGCCAACACGACCTCGATCTGGGGGTACCCCAGTAGGAAACGCAACCTTGTGGGTTAGCACGTATTCATCAGCTAGGATAGCAGCATCCAACAAAGAAATTATTTGTTCATTAAAGGGAACCAACATTCTCAGGTTAGCTCTTTTTAAATTCTTCAATATTAGCTCACGGAGCGCCGCAAAATCATTCACCCCACATGCAGCACACCACCGATCAAATAAAGCACCTTTATCTCAAGCAAACTCAACCTAAGTCTGGGCGGCCCTTTTTCGGTGGCTTCGGAATTTCTGACAGTAGGTCTCCGGCACCAATTCATATGCGCGCAAAACCACAATTTTAACTTTAACATAATTTAGATTGTCGGCAGGAGAAAGAGCAGAAACAACTTCCAATGCTTTGCCTTGAATTTTACACTGCAACAACAGGGGCCAGATTTCCTGGGGCCACTTTAATGCTGTTGCCAGACGTTCAAAACTTCAAAAAATGAGTCTACGGCATCATCTTGGAATGTGGGAACCAAAGCAACATATTTACCAATATCCAAAGGCTGAGTGTCAGTGGAACCAGGGGGAGCGGAGAGCTCAGGACGCCTCCGCTGTGCATCCAACTCAAGCTGTCGAAGTCTCACCTCCTTGTCTGCCTCGATTTCCATCCGTTTGATCTGCAATTTTAGGGTCGCGCTCAGCCTGCTGCGCTCGTTCCTCCGCCTCCATTTTAAGGCGGGCGAGCCGAATTTGCAGCCGGGCCTCTTCCCGAGACCCAGGGGAGCAGGAGGGTGACATGGGTTCGAACCGGGGAAGGGTTTGTAGAGTCTTTGGATGCCGCTCACCCTTGGGCACGACTTGACCACGCCCAGCCCTGAAAGGAAAAACAAAGCAAAACACAGGAAACAGAACTACTAACTTGCTAAAGTAAAAGGGGCCAAAATAACTCACATGATTTCTCAAAAGTCATACTAAAAGCTGAGGTTTTTTTTCCCCCCAAGAATTCTACAAAATTTACTTTCCTCTAAATTCAAGGACACAAATATCCTTTTTGTTTTTGTAATAACAACACACATTTTCACATGCCATAGCATGTGCAATATAACCCTGAGGGGGTAATGTAATTCTTAGCTTGAAAATAAATAATGAAAATACAAGAGGCTTGAATTTAACATGATAGTTACAAGGTTATTTTCTACTTGACAAAAAGAATAGTGTTCAAGAATAAAGTGTTCAACATGAATGGATGATTGAGCGTAAGGCTATGATCATACCTTTGAGTAGTTGAAAATATAAGTGCTAAAATCAATTAATAATTTATTAATTGTAATTTTAATCAAAAATAATTGTGATTAATTTTTTTCCATATCGTCCAGCCTTACTTCATGCAGTACCAATTTGACTTTAATATTGAAGACATTCTCAGAAGAACTAATTCTACAAATAGTCATGAAGAATTCACACCGTTAATTAGTATTATTAGTCATGTATATTTTAATCAACATAACCTAATGAAAACCGTAACTAATTTAAATCAATTTCAACCACAGTGAAAACTGTGTGAATAAAGTGTCAAAAAAACACTGTAAACTCATGACATTCACATTTCTATGACTAATTTGGCTGGCGTTGAACCCATAAGCAGACACCAACCAAACTTAAGTGTCAAGGTTTGTGGGGGATTGAGGACCCAAGTGGAGGGGAGGCAGAGTGAGGAGGCCGAGGCAATGTACAAACAAAAAAGGGTTTTATTACTTATGGAAAAATAAGGTGGTGCACAAGGTGCAGACAGGAAACGAAAAAAACAAAAGTCCTAAATCAAAGCAAACTCAAATAAGGCAAGACGGGAGAAACCGCAAAACGTGGAATCAACAATGGACCAACAAGAACTCCTCTGAAAACAGGTGACTAAATACACACAAACTAATTACACAACAAGTGACACCTGGACAAGACACATGTGTGTGGGGGAACTGATTGGCTGAACACAAGGGTGTGGGATGACAAGCACAGGTGAACATGATCACACTAAAACGAGACACTGACAAGGAAAACAACTGAAGTGATCAACAAAGAAACCATAACAAAAACCCAACCTAAACCATGACATTAAGTAACAAAGAAACCAAAGTAACAAAGGAAGACTGCATGGCAGAGGCTGAGCTCTCAATACATTGAGGCTGAAAATAGAAGAACAAAGAGTCAAAACAAAGCACTGGGAGAACCTAAGAAAAGGCTTCTCAAAAATAGCTAAGTAATGAACAGAAAATCACTCGTGATCACGAGGAGCAACATCAAAATTCTACAAAGGATGATATCAAAAACATGGAGCAAGGAACAAGGGGGAAAAAAAATCCAGATAACTGTAACCAAGGAGGAGCTACCAGTACAGAGGATGTAACAAGATGTTCCGGCGTGGAGTGGAAGTGAGACCAGAACATAAATAATGGGGAATAACTGCGCAAGGAGATCGGAGATGAAACATGATCACGATGGTCTTCTACAAGCGAGTCACCCTGACCCCGGGTTTTCACTGGATGCTGTTGCGGTGCGGTTGCGGTGCGGTGCGTCTTGACTGCGTGCTCCGGACGGGTCAATTTTTTTGTCAATCCACACCGGCTCCGCACAGCTGCGGTCCGGCAGCTCCGTCGCCGCCCACTTCCCAACGTGTCTCGCGGGACCGCGCGCGCGCGATCATGTGGCATTTCACAACGAGAGGTGGACTTCTTTTGATTTAACCTTTTCTTCTTCTTCTGCTATGAGATTCCATGCAGCATCCTTTTTTTTGGTTGTCCTTGTAAAGTATATTAATAACGAGAGTCGGGTCAGTGCGGGTCCACTCTTTATTTCTGTCTTCCGCGTCCGGCTGCCGCTCAGTACGGCAAGCGAGACGGGCACAACAAGCAATCGCGAACATCAAACTCACAATACATTACAGTCCTTATAAAAAGGATGTGCCGTGTCATATATTATTTTGTGGTTTTCCACCTCCAATATAAACCTCTCCTCGTCCATGTTCGCTGGTGTCTAAACCGTGAATGAGCACATGGCCCGGCGACGCCCACGTCACGTTTTGCTGAAAAACTTGCGAAATAGGAGCTGGCGAGTGTTTTATTCTGAAAGCTAACCGGAAATTTATTTTGAAACTGCCTCGGTCTTCCTGTCGCGCTCGATGTGTTTTGTGCTAGCTTGCCATTTGCCGGAGGCCTACCGCTGCGGCGTCCGGCAAAAATAGAAAATAGGCTATCCTTGCGGAAGGCTTGCGGCACGCCGCAGGCCTTCCGCAGTCGACACGCAACGCACCCGCAAGCGGTGTAAACTGCACCATTCGAATGAATGGAATCTAATTGCTTGCGTCGCCGGACCGCACCGCAACCGCACCGCAACCGCATCCAGTGAAAACCCGGGGTGACACCCCGCCCCAAAATGCACACAGGCTATATTGACTTGTAAATACAATAATATAGTGTCCTTTGTGTAGTAGGCTACTTGGGGAGGGGTGGTTAAAAAAAAAAAAAAAACTATTAAACCATCACATTCTCATTTTCTTCATGTGACGAAAAGCATTTGTGTCATGTTCCATGCCTGCAGGCTGTGCTCAGTTTTCTCTTGTAATTCCAGTTTTAGCCTGACCTGCGGTGGCACCATTGAGACTGCACAGCTGCAACTCATCAGCAATTGTCATGTGTATTTAAAAGGCAACTTCTGCGACTGTCTTTTGTCGGACTATTTACTTGCCAGCCACCAATGCCCAAGCCTAGCCTTGACTATTTCTTGACCTTGATTCTCGCCTCGTACTACGATTTCGCTTTGCCCTGGTAAGTTTTATAGTATAGTGATTTTTGTGTTTTGACTCTTGCCTTTTTGTGTAAGTACTTTAAGTTGATTTCCTTGCCCGTTGGTGCAGGTATTTTAGTTAGATAATTCCGTGTTGTTGCGTGTGCTTTTTTTTTAGTTTTTCCCCTCCTTGCCTTGCAAGTGATTTTTGGATTGTGGTGTCTTGTGTATAAATAAATTTTGTAAACTGCTCTGCTTTCCGTCTTTTCTGGGATCCGCCTTCGCTTCCTAACAATTTGAGATATCACATCCATGATAAGTTATCAATAAAACACTTATCACAGGCCACATCAAATGGCAAAGTCTTAACTTTTTTTTTTTTTTTAACTGCCACACGTTATTAAAAAAACAAAACACAGTGCCAGTTGATTTCGAGCATTTTAACTCCTCTTTCAAGGCAAACAGAATATTGTGTGCTTTTACTACATTAACAAAGTGGGTACCACATGAAAGTGTGTTCCATTCTTTCATTAGAAACAAAAAGTATGTGACTTTTTACCTTTATTCCATTCTTTAGTAATCACCATTTGAAAAAGGCTAATTTGAGTGAAAATTTAGCGGAAATTGAAAAGATAAGGAGAAAGCAAGCTTTTTGTGAGAAGATACATTTTCTCCACAACAGCGACTTTGACATATTTTTTTTGTTTAGCGACTCTCTGTGAATTCAGTTTAAATGTAATAAAGGCTTTGATCATTCACGTCATCCTTAAACGTTCAATTTCATCAGCTTTCATCCAGATTCTGTCATTCATCCCATTGAAAAGAGATACAATGCTGCCATCTGCTGGCCATAGTTAGTGGCTGTTTTTTTTTTTTTTTATTCCACAGCCCATTCACCAGGCAATTGCTGCACTTGGACGCTGCAATGCCCATTAAAAAAAATAAATACGCACGCACACACAAAAACCGTTGACGTCATTTAACGTTTATGGCGGCATATATTGTGATTTTACTAATTAAACATTTATGGCGGTGAAAGAGTTAATTGATTCATTTATACATTTATAGTGTTGCCTACTATACATGTAAACTCTTTCAATATGGCATGGATACCTTTGAAAGTGTGCACATATTTGAATATGCCATTATCAGTGTTGTCGCTCAGATTTTTTTTCAGCAGCGGGGCAAGGGCCAAAAATGGGGATTTTTTTTTTTTTTTTTTTTTTTTTTTTCTCTCCCCCTCATTTAAGTACCTGTATTCGTTGGGGGTGCTGACTGACATTTAAGCCATCAACCAAGTTGCTTACAATGACTGTGGTCAATTAAACAATATTTTGGACTGCTTAGGGTGCACATTTGTTCTTTATTTTTGTTTCTTCTTTAAATATTGTATAACTGGTGTATATCTTGTCCAAAAAATATTAAGGCAGAAAACAGTGTAATTAAAGTAAACGGAGGGTGTCAATAAGTAGGGTGTCTGCCCTCAAATTAGGGGAAAAAACAAACCATAAGCATTCCTGTCATAAAAATGGGTCAGGGATGAAGGTGAGAATTATACAACCCCTCGAGTGGAGTCCGGGGGCATGCTCCCTTGGAGTATTTCATCCATTTTCTTATTCCGCTTATTCCTCACAAGGGTCAGCTGGCTCTGGACAGTAGACAGGGGACACCCTGGACTGGTTGCCAGCCAATCGCAGGGCACACAGAGACGAACAACCATCCGCACTCACAAGCACACCTAGGGACAATTCGGAGAGCCCAATTTACATGCGATGCAAGTCTTTGGAATGTGGGAGGAGACCGGAGTACCCGGAGAAGACCCACGCGGGCACAAGGAGAACATGCAAACTCCACCCAGGAAGGCCGGAGCCTGGACTCGAACCGGAGTCCTCAGAACTGGGAGGCGGACGTGCTAACCACTCGGCCGCCCTGGAGTACTTCAATATTTACAAATTCAATTTGATGCAAGTTTGCTTATTTTATTGTTGCTCCTCGTGCTATTTTCTTACTTCAAGCTACTATATGGAGAATTTCCCCCCCAAAATATCTCAACAATAGCCTTTTTATTTGACCATGTATGACTAATACATATTCTAATTAGTAAATCAACATCTTAGCTGTTCACAATGGGTTGGGCAAGCCTCTGGCCAATATTATTTAGGAAGCGTCCGGTCCGAGTCCTTTGAATTTTTCCACCCTCTGTCTGCGGGAAGTGACGTCATCCGCGTCCTCCTCAGTTGTTTCCTGTCGCGCGAAGACGGAACTAGTACAGATTTTTGCTGCCCCAGACACCCGCTGTTACTCCGCGGAAGGCTGCTTAAAAAAAAATAAAAATGAAGACAATGTCAAGTGCCACGAAAAAAAAATCTGAACTTGATAGTGACGCCGGGCAAGAACGAAAGTAAGCATCGGTTTGACCTTTCAGCAGTGGAGAGAGTTGAATCGGACTTGGAGTAGAAAAGTGATTCACAGCTGGCTTTCTTTCTACTCCAAAAAGTAAGAAAGTATCTTTACCTTTAGAAAAAAAAAATGTTTTCAAATAGCAGTAACCTCAAGATCGATCACTTCTCGGTCGTAACTAGGCGTGAAAGGAGGTGGACGGCAACATTTAGCGTGAAAGGGGCGGCAAGATTGAATGAAATAGAACAGAATGACTTTATGAAGAACAGACGTTCCATTCCGCGGAGTTTCAATCAGGCTAAATGTTGCCTTATTTTCCTCCGTGACAACAACCTATTGTAGCTACATTATGCTAGCGGAATGTGAACGCAACTACAGAATGGCGATAAAATTCATGGCCGTATCACATTAAGCAGTGAATGGATCTATATGTTTTTCTCAATCATCAATTTCCATAAATGACAGCCCACCTTTCGGCTAATGTACAATTACACTAGCATGGGGGCGACAAACTAATAATGACTAGAATCAGGTTGACGTCTGTCGCGCGAGGTGACGACAACATGTAACTGCATTGACGTCGGAATGAGGTCCAATTAATTGACGTCATTGACACCGTTTTGGAGTACAGCACAGAACTGGACTTCGACCGACTAAAGCAATATGATCTGCATGTCCCGTGGACATCAATTGTTTAGTGGGGATCGAGAGTCTCATTCCGTGAAGTGGCCAGCTTTGTATAACATTATAAAACATCTTACCTCTGAAAACATAGTTCAATTGGATATGAAGAGCCCAGTCTTTCCTTGCCCTTTTGTGGTTCGATCATGTGTGTGATCTACTATCACACAATTTATTGTTAACAATTCCATTCACTAACTTTTTCTTCAATTATTTTTCTTGTAGTGTTCTTACCAAGACCTTTCCAGACTTTGCTGTCTGTTTCCACATTTGTCACTGAATGTCACACATACACGCATGCAGACTTGCATACTGTACACTTCCCCCAAGCAATGTCAAGTCCTCCTTGATTATCCACACTTGTGAGAGTGTGTGCACTCGATAAGAGTGTGTATATTTGTGTCCGTCTTACAGTGGCTTTTACACAAGGATCTGCCAAAGTTTTACTTGTGTGATGTCGCCTCTTGCAAAATGCTTCATAGGTATATAATGCACTTTTTGACTACAGTATCTATATTAACTTTCTTTCATCCCTGACATAGGACGGCACACATTTAGATGGGCCTCATCACGTTTATGATGTGATGATAGTCACTTTTCAAACTAATAATACCTGGTTGCCAGGGCCTCGCTAGTTGGAAGATAGTTAATTGTTTTGTATTTTTCAAGTCGCTGAGCCTGGTGGATGGGCGGAGCCTCCAGCTCTCACTTGCTTGGCATTTCAATCAAATGGGTATTTAGATGCTGGACAGATGGAAGCTAGTGGCTGAAATATTATTGCTTTTTGCTTATGTCCCTGTGTGCTTGTCTTTTGCGTCATGAATCTATAGTTCTCACATTCATGTATTCTCACATGAATAATTTTCTATTCTTGCGTAGATTGGATTAGTCATACATATGTCAGAAATAAACCTACTGTGTAAATGCAAAAGAGCGGCCTCATCTTGACACGTCAGTTCACAATTTCTCTGGTGTATTGCAACAGCAAATGAGACACTCTCCAGGGGCATTAAAGAGGAAGTCAATCTTGAACAGTGTTATATGGGACCCCACTACTCTAAACATCACATTCTGATGAATAATATATTTTTGGAATATGAGTTATGCAGCAAAATCCAGCCGCTTTTGTCCATTTTAGAAGGCGGCCATTTTGCCACTTGCTGTCAACTGAAGATGACATTGCAGTTGCTCAGGCAACGGCCAATCACAGCTTACCTGTTTTCTGAAGCAACAACCAATCACAGCTCTGACCTGAGCAACTGTGATGTCATTTTCACTCGACAGCAAGTGGCAAAATGGCCGCTTTCTGATATTGATAAAACTGCTGGATTTTGCTGCTTAACTCATACTCCACTAACGCAATATGAGCCAGAATACCGTATTTAGACTAGCATAGAACATATTGTCAAGAATTAAAAGAACTAAAAAAAAAAAACTCTTACGGCACTAAGATGAATTTGTGTTAGTTTTCATGGAAAATGCATATTAAGGAATAGCAGAAAAATTCTAACATCCAAATTCGTGTCTTCAGAAATGATGTTGCAAATCATGAAACGTCATATGGGACACATAACGGTGAAGACATCTCGGTGTGGTGTGCGGAAGAAGGCTTTCCTTCTGTATTCCAAAGCTCCCCGCCCCCTAATACATAGCGAGAGTGCATACCGTATTGACTCAGTCGAATAAAGGGGCTAATTGTTCTTTATATATTACATTAAATAAAAAAAAATAAAAAATAGAAAACAATGTTGAACTGAACCATCAAGTCATTTTATTTTATTTATATGGCATAATGCATTTGATGATAACTATGAATTAATCAACATTATTGTCACAGGTCACTTGCTGAGAATCCTCAGGAAGAAAAACATAAGCCAGAGACTGCTTGTGTCTTTTTTACCGCTCCACCATGGAGAGCATCCTTACCTACTACCTTTGCACGTGGTTTGCCAAATGCACAGTGGCAAACAGGAATGAACTCCAGAGGGTCACCACAATAGCTGAGAAGATCATTGAGTGCCCTCTTCCCACATTGCAGGACCTTCACAGCTTCTACTGCCTCAGGATGCCATCCTGAAGGACTCGTACCACCGGGGCCACTCCATGTTTGAGCTACTGCCGTTTGGCAGAAGGTACAGGGCCATCAAAACCAGGACTGTTATGTGCTGAGGTTGGATCCCAAAAGCGCAGACACAAATAAGATTTTAACTCTTTATTCGCATAGCATCGAGAGGCGCAGAACAAACTTGACTAGACGAGAAACAACGAGAATCATGAGACGCCAAGCCGCCTTGGGCATGGAGATGCACAGAGGAACAGAGGCAATAATCCAACAAACACACACTTCTCGGTTTGGCTTAAATAGACAGTGAAATGATCGGATTGGATGTGGCTAGACATGTACATAACAGGACTGACATGGAATTATCGGATTGGCTGTTGACCAGAAAAAGAGATTAAAGATTCTTGACATCACATTGCTTAAAACCAGTTGAAACTAGACGCCTTACATCAGTTCAAACATCAGTTCAAAACAGACAACTTGACCCCACGGTCACCACCCAAACTTAACCCTGGCGTGACCCAGTCATGATAGTTGACTAACAGACTGAAAAACAATTTTTATCCAACTGCAAGTCCTAAATCAGGGGGTTCTTAACCTTCTTCACCTTGAGGCCCAACTTTTCCTGTAATGAGTGGCCCGGGGCCCATTCAGAAATTATCATTTATGTTGACTTTTTAATGTTCGTATTTGTCATGGCCTGCGTCGCGTGCACCAGAGTTCATGGCCTGTTAATTTGTCTGTTTAGGTACTGATGTAACAAGTGTCTGTTTACAAAATGTGATGTTCGTGATGTCAACCTTTAACCCTTTAGGTCAGGGTTATCCAAACTACGGCCCGGGGGGCCATTTGCGGCCCGCCATACATTTTTTGGCAGCCCGCGGCAAATACTAAAAATAATTTTTCAATGCTGTTTAAAAAAAAAAAAAAAAGGAGGGTGGATTAAACATTTCCAGCTATGCAAAGACACAAATTTGCAGCTAATAATTCAGTCTCAGAAATAAAAATAGTTTCATCCACTTGTTGCTTAGTGTCAAGGTCCAATTTGTGAAAACATCACATTAGATTAATGGTTCTTAAGTGTGGTCAGTTGACGACCGATTGTTCTTGTTGTGGTTCAGAATGTCAATTTGAGATTCAGCTGCTGCTCAGTGGAGAGGCATATCTATTATAGTGGCACACAGGGGTCACTATTTGCCTTGTGACTGTTAGCAGTTTGCAATAAGTAACTGCACATTATATCAACAATTTCTAATTGCTTCATTGATTTTTACCATGTTTAACTCATTCACTGCCATTAACGGAAAAAGACGTCAAATGATGCATTTTTTTTGCTGGTCTGGCAATGAATGTGTTAATAAATAACAAATAAATAATAATAATAAAAAAATCAAAGTGGCCCTTGCAGCTTTCTATTTTTCTGGATGTGGCCCTCAGAGGAAAAAGTTTGGACACCCCTGCTTTAGGTGATGTCTGGACCTATGTAATGTCGTTCTTTAGTCCTTTACGATTTACTGTCTGTGGGTGCAGTCTGAGAATTGTGTGTGGTTTGCCGGATTATTGTCCACCTGTCCTGTGTACGGCGTCTCTGAGTTTCTGCCTCTTGATGTGAATAAATAGAGAAAATTTTATTTGTGTCTGCATTTGGGATCCAAACCTCTCAGTACACAACAGTATTTAATAACTAAATTACATCTGGTTGAGGTTTATAAAATCATTATCAAATAACATGATACTTTGTGGTCATCAATGACATTTATGTGTAAAAACTGACCCTCAATAAGATGCACAACAAGCAAAAACGAGGCAGTGTAACCAGATTGATAATTGTGATTCACTCAAGGGAGTTCTTCACTTTATCAATCTGGGACTGCTTCACGGTGGTTTGCTCGGTTAAGGCGGGACATTCTGTACAATACTTTGATTGGACGATGCAGCATCTTGTGCACATTTGTTTTGACGAATTACGGCAACGGATGAAAATGTTTTCTTCGGTCTTGTCTTAGGGGGGAAAAAAAACGAACATCTTTACTAAAAATGCACGAAGCGCCTCTCGCTGTTCAACATTCAACAAGGAAACTGTGAGTAATTCTGCAAAGAATAGAAATAATTGAGCATCCATTCATCTATGTTAGGTTTGTTTGTTTCCTCCAGCGTCGGTACTTCCTGGTTTCACCACAGCTGCATGTCCCATCCTAAACAACACCTTATTGGTCTGTTGCGAACGGATCACTCGGAGCAGTACAAAATGGATTCTCGTAGTATTTGTGAACAAATACAGCGGAAATTTAGCTTGCTGGCAAGGTTAGAACCAGTGTGGACAGATTTTTTTCGTCTACATGGAGAGGGGGGGGGGGGGATATTCAGTTTTAAAACTACCCTGCTACATGTTTACAAATCCTCAGTTGGAAGCTGGCTGTGGCCGTTGCGGCCCACAGTTACAAAACTGAAATTACTTTACTGCCCACTAGATGGCGCTCGCGGTTCAACCCGAATGGTTAAGAATCACTGCCCTAAATGACCACTCTCTGTATGTGCAATACACTATACATGCAATGTACAATATGCAATACTGTACTCGACTCATGTGCACTTTACGTTGATAGTTGTTTAGTCCGTGTTCTATTGATTTTATTCCAATTTTTAATTATGATTATGATCTTGTTTTTTTGTTTTCATAGTTTTAAAATTATTGTATTTTTGTCTGCACTGAATGGCCTGCACTTTTACTTTTTCGTTGCACTTGTAATGACAATAAACCTGAATTGGCAAATCATCTTTTAATTGACATAAAATTATTAAATCAAGTTTCTCATTGCAGTGTAAAAAGATACACGCACGTTGCAACAATACAACAAGCAAACTTTGGCAGATGATGCCTCAGGAGATGAATTGTAAGCTAAATATCTTCAAAGTTGTTTTGAGATCGAGGCCAAAAATCAGCATTTTTGTCCGATTTCATCACTTGAGATGTCAAACTTGCTCACATTTTAAAGGGTTCACATCTTGGACGATGTCCTTCTGCGATTGGAAGTTACTTTCCACTGGTCTTTCAACACTCACTGAATGTTTTGTATCCATATCCAAGGTACGAGTTGCTATGGAGATTTGAAAGAAGTACGTTCCAAAAACTTTAAGTATATTTTAGTCAATAATCTGAATTTTGACCTGCACTGAAATTGCTCTAACTCTATCAATATTTGAGGTACCACAACATCCATCCATCCATCCATCCATCCATCCATCCATCCATTTTCTTGACCGCTTATTCCTCACAAGGGTCGCGGGGGCTGCTGGCCCCTATCTCAGCTGGCTCTGGGCAGTAGGCGGGGGACACCCTGGACTGGTTGCCAACCAATCGCAGGGCACACAGAGACGAACAACCATCCACACTCACAAGCACACCTAGGGACAATTCGGAGCGCCCAATTAACCTGCCATGCATGTCTTTGGAATGTAGGAGGAGACCGGAGTACCCGGAGAAGACCCACGCGGGCACGGGGAGAACATGCAAACTCCACCCAGGAAGGCCGGAGCCTGGACTCGAACCGGAGACGGTACCACAACATATTATATATAATTTGAAAGGGAATTAAGTGTAGAATTAGAATATCTATGTCCATTTTCGGAGACACAAGCCTGATGTTGTGAAAACGCATCACATTAACGTTTATGTATTTTTGGATCCTATACAATTTTTTTTCCAATGTCATTAAATATTAGTTATTTGTTCTGTATAAAAAACAAAACAAAGAGAATTAGTGCTGAAGTGCTCAAATTAATGATCCAGTAACACATGGTTATATTTTTACCCAGCTTACATTAATATTAAATACACATGTTAATGATGTGCATAAAGCACTGAAAGGCATAAGACCTAAAAAAAAAAAAAAAAAAAAAACCCTCCCTCACATATGCACCTGCACTTGTAAACCGGTCTACCCTGTTTTGCCAAGGATAATAAATCAGTAAAATGCTGCTTTATAATTATAATTATTTCAATTAAAGAATTGTGTTGGCCCAGTGCATTGACTCTTCTCTTCTACTACTATGCTTTTTCTCTGTCCTTGTGATCCTCTCCTTCCTACTCCTTTAGATTTTACCACCCACGCACAGCATGGACGCTTGCGGGCTTGGAGCTGACATTCCGAGAAACCATTAAAAGTGTTCATTATTGTAAGAGAAAAGGGGGCAGAAATCAAACAGATAGGCGCTTTTTTTTCATTGCTTGGGTTCCCTCATCTGTTGTGCACTCAATGGTTCTCCACATTTCTCCTCATATTCTGCTCTCCCTGCCTTTCATTCTTGTCTTTGTTCTGTGCTTCAATTAAGCTTTACCCTCCAGGGCTTTCACACCGCTGTCAAGCAAATATGATTTTGTTTCCTTCTGATATAATAGGGAAAAATGTGCTAACTCTTTGAAGATACATTAAGGGATCAAATATCATAAATATTGTAGGTTAAGGTTATGTATTCACTCAGCACTGTAGCACACCTTCAATATCTACACTGTAAAAAATGCTACTCGATTTGATTTCGTCAAGTGGTTGCACGAAATAAAATCGTCTGGATCCAGATACATTTTTTAAAGTAAACAATACATCTACTTAAAAATAGTTCTGTGGTTGCATATAATAAAATTATACAGTCCCATCAAAATGTTTCGCAAGTCGCCACATAACATTAATCTTAAGGGTACAAATATATACATTAACGAGGACTTTACTGACACTGTTAGGAAAAAACGGAAAGAACTCATACCAAAAATGAAAGAAGCACGAGAAAGAGGAGAGATTGCCTACATAAGATATGACAAACTGATAATTCACCCTCGAACAAGCACATCAAGACATCATGACCAACACAACTCACTAATAAACTGAAAGAATATACAGTATGCTGGGTATAGTATACTTGACTAAGATCTACAAAATGCCAAAATGGCAAATTTGCACACAAATGGAAATAACCTTAAAATATTTGATTATGCGGAACATAAGATATCTGATCTAGAAAATACCCTTGACCCAGATACATTTTTTTGTAGCAACAATTATGATATTGTTTGTGAGTATTATACAAATGAACAATTAAATGTAAATATAGATAATGATTGTTATGCACTCTCAATTATACATTTTAATAGCAGAAGTCTCCATAAAAATGTTGTAGAAATTAAAGAATGCTTGCGTAAAATTAACAAATTCCATGTAATAGCCATATCAGAGACATGGCTTGAAAATGAGATAACAAATGATATTGAGATGGAAGGATATGAACTGTTTACAATGAATAGGAAAAACAGAAGGGGAGGAGGGGTTGCAATTTATGTCGATAAGGTTTTTAAATGTAGTAAAGTTGAACATCTGACAACCACCATGGATAACGTAATGGAATGTGTGACAATTGAAGTACATATAAAAAATGTACCAAATGTAATTATAAGTTGTATATTTAGGACACCTGGGTCATGTCTTGACACATTTAATGATAAACTAGTAGAAATTCTTAGTTATACAAATGATTAAAAAAATGCGAATAATGTGTGGTGATTTTAACATTGACCTGTTAAATCCTAATGGACACCAGAAAACAACTGACTTTATAAATATGATGTATAGTAACAGTTTATTCCCTGTCATTACGAAACCAAGTAGAATAACAATTGATACAGCTACACTAATAGATAATATATTTATAAATAAAATAGATTTTAAAATAGAAAGTGGACTCCTTATTAATGATATAAGTGATCATCTCCCGGTCTTTGCAGTTCTCCATGATTATTTTGATAAAAAAATGATGAAGCCGTCAACTTACACAATTGAAAAAAGATTAACAACACCCAGGTCCATGGCTGCCTTTAAGCTGGACCTAGAAAAGCACAACTGGTCTGAGGTCTATTTAAAAAACGATCCTAACACTGCATATAGTGAATTCCAGTCAACAATTAACTTTTTATACAATAAACACTGTCCAATAGTTCAAATTAAAAGGAAGTATAAAGGTCCAAATAAGGTATGGATGACAAAGGGGATAGAAAATGCATGTAAAAAGAAAAATATTTTATATAAAAGATTTCTTAAAACAAGAACTATGGAAGCTGAAACAAAGTATAAGACCTATAAAAATAAATTATTAAATATTATACGTATAAAGAATAAAGATCATTACCATGCATTATTAGAGCAGAATAAAAACAATATGCAAGAAATATGGAAAATACTAAATGATGTAATTAAAAATAGATCTAAAAAAAAAAATTATCCAGAATACTTTATAAAAGATAAAGACATTGTAATCGATAAAATTTCAGACATAGTCAATAACTTCAATGAATATTTAGTTGATGTGGGTAGTAATTTGGCAAATGAAATTCCAGAGACAAGAAATAAACATGAAATAGATAAGTACGTTGTAAATAATTCATCCACTATGTTCCTTAATGGTGTTAATGATATAGAAGTATTAAATGTTGTAAAAACATTAAAAAATAAAAAGTCTACCGACTATTTTAATATTGATATGACACTAGTAAAAAGTATTATAGAATATGTTGTAAAACCTCTTACATATATTTGTAATTTGTCTTTCCAAACTGGTATATTTCCATCAAAAATGAAAATAGCAAAAGTCAATCCTATTTACAAAAGTGGTGATAGACATATATTTAGTAACTATAGACTAATATCATTGTTGCCACAGTTCTCAAAAATTCTAGAAAAATTATTTTTATATAGACTGGATAATTGTATTGAGAAACATAAGCTTTTGAGTGAAAATCAGTACGGGTTTAGAGAAAAACGGACCACCTCAATGGCAGTCATGGAACTTGTAGAGGCAATAGCTACCAACATAGACAATAAAAAATTTACTGTTGGGATATTTATGGATCTAAAGAAAGCATTTGACACCATAGACCATTCTATATTAATGAATAAATTAGTGAAATATGGTATAAGAGGCTTAGCATATAAATGGATAAAAACTTATTTGGATGATAGATATCAGTATGTGCAGTTTAATAATACAAATTCAAAACACTTGAAGATTACTCATGGAGTTCCTCAGGGGTCTGTGCTGGGCCCTAAATTATTTATATTGTATATGAATGATATCTGTTGTGTCTCAAAAATATTCAAAAGTGTCTTGTTTGCTGATGATACAACTCTCTACTGTTCTGGAGACAACTTGAAGCAGCTTCTGACTACTGTGGAGTATGAATTAAATACAATAAAAAATTGGTTTCATATGAATAAATTATCATTAAATTTAAATAAAACCAAGTTCATAGTTTTCGGTACTAGACCAATCACTCATCAAGTTAAAATTATGGTGAATTTAATTGAAATAGAAAGGGTGTATGAAAATAAATTCCTTGGAGTAGTTTTTGATGATAAATTATGAAACCACACATAGAAAATGTTAAAAGGAAATGTCAAAATCATAGGGATACTCTATAAAACCAAGGAGGTCCTGAACATGAATTCACTATATACATTATATAATACATTATTATTACCATATTTGACCTATTGTGTGGAAATTTGGGGATATACATATAAAATAAATACAGACGCTGTTTTTAAATTGCAAAAAAGACCCATAAGGATTATTAATCGATCAAAATATACAGAATCAACACATCCACTATTTATTAAATTAAATACAATGAAATTTTATGACTTGGTTGAGTTTAAAATAGCACAAATAATGTACAAAGTATACAATAATCTACTCTGCCACAGTACTCAAAAGTTGTTTTAAATTAGACACTGTCCTTATGAGATAAGGGGTACAAGTGTGTACAAAAAAACCAAAACAAGAGCAAATATTAAGCAAAGGTGTGTCTCCGTTAAAGGAGTTAATTTATAACTTGAATAACTTGGGAACTGACCTGAAAAGATGTAATTCACTTGTTGAATTTAAAAAAAATGTTTAAAAGTAAAGTTCAATATTATTATTTAAATCAGACATGAGAAGAAAATTGTAGAAATGATTTATTTATTTATTTACTTATTTTTTCTTTGATGTATCAATATGAGTGTAATGAAATTTGTATATATGTGTGTTACTATTGTGTATTTTTTAATTTTTATTTTTTATACGTTATATGAGTAGGATTATATAATTTCTTTTATTAAAATGTAATTTATTGTAAATAAGTGATAGGATATGAAGAATAAGGGGTAGGACTGGATAAGTTTTCAACTTCTTCCTACTCCCTTGAACATATAAATTGATATTTATTGGATGTTTCTTTTATTTTTTACTTTTAACTTTCTTTATTTGTTTTTGTGTTTATATAATTATATATGTATATACGCATATGTTCAATAAACTTCAAACTTCAAAGCCCAGTGGCGAGCGGTCATAATAAGCTATTAAGGCGGTGCATGCCCACAAGCCCATGCCCTTCAATAAAATCATTGAAATAATTATAGTTATACAATACCTTAGTTCTACTGCTTTGGTCTTAAATTTCTGTGTAATTTGTCCTGTTTACCTTGCGGAGATGTGGAAAGCCGACAGTGGAGAGTTTTTTTTTTTTTTGTTTTGTTTTTTTGGGAAAGCCGACAGCGGATAATTGGCACACACGAATCATCGCGATAAACGGGTCTTTCGCGAAAGGAAGCTCCGCTTTATAAACCTGAAGGCCAACAGCTTCCGCACATGCGCAATGAGAAATAAAGTTGTGTTAGTCCGAGAGGTTGTTTCTGTACGTGCGCTTTTGAATGGCAAAAAGGCTGACAGTCGAGCTGCATGCCTGACAACGCGCATTCGCATAATTGGCTAACTTGGCAGTCAGTGGCTTTGCGTCCCGGAGGAGGCTCCAGCGTTCTCGGCCGTGCTCCGCGGTCTTCCAGCCCGCTCCAGGAATGCTCCAGCGAGAGTATAATTTCAAGTGGTCGTCCTACTGGAGTAATCATCACGAAAACGGGGAAGAATTTTGTCCCTCACTTTCAAGAAAGGACGTACGAGAAACATCAGTGGCTAGTTGCAGTTACAGGTGAGTGGTTGAAAGCTCTTGCGGCTCTTCTGCAATGTTATTTTTTCCTTCTCCCGGGTTGAGCCCACATCATGGGCACAAGCCAGTTCCAAATACTGTAAATTCCAACGAATTGGCAAATTGTGATTTTGTCATTTCACGCACCACGGAGCTGATTACATTACAGTGTGTGCAAATCAACTTGCGTCACTCCTGAATATTTCCGCTTTAATTTTATACCTACACAGCGGTATAAAATATTTAATTTTGAAATTAATAATAAAAATACCCCAAAAAAATGGTTTCAAATATCTTCTGGGTACCCTTCCTCTATTACTGGAAGTCCCGATACAATCAGAGGACCTTTGTGGGCCCATGTGATTTGTACGCTGCCGCAATCGGCAAATTGCCCGCATCTGGTGATCATCTGGTGATCTGTTTTAAAATGGCAAACACGGAAGAGCGGCACACAGCTCTGCTCCATCCTCTGTAGAAAAAAGGCGCATCAATGCGGGTGAGTTTACATTAAGTTAAACCACATTTAAAAGTGATCATTGCTGAGTCGAAATGACCAGACGCCTTTGTGTATTCCACAGCTCAAAGCCTTGCTGTCTCCGCGACGGAGGTCAAAACCTCGCTGTCTCTGCGACCCAACCATGCCTCTCCAGGCTCTTTCTGTTGCCGACGAGGGCACAAAGGTTCACTACTGCCTCTTTTGTCAAAACGTCTACAGTAAAATCGCCCGCCACCTCGAAAGTGTCCATGCCGACCGCAACGAAGTAGCTAGTTTCATGGGTCTCGCAAAGGGGTCCGCTGAGCGGGGGGTGACAAATAGCCGTACTGCGTAACCGGGGCGACTATGTGCACAACTGCCGGGTGTCCGTGTTATGTGCTGAAAGGTTTAGATCCCAAATGCAGACACAAATAAGATTTTATCTATTTATTCACATTGAGAAGCAGAAACTCAGAGACGCTGTACACAGGAACAGGTGGACAATAATCCGGCAAAATAGATGGACAATAATCTGGCAAAACACACAATTCTCAGACTCAGACCCTGAAATAGACAGTCAATCACTCAAATTGGTTGTGGCTAGACATGTGAGTACTAGTATTGACATGGAATCATCTGATTGGCTGTTGACTGGTTTCGAACCATATAGAGAGATTAAAGAGTCTCGACATCATCTAGTTACAAGCCGGTTGCATCAGTTCAAATAAAACAAATAGAACCAAACATTAGACTTTTGCCTCAAACAAATCATCAGTTCACATAAAGTCAACTATCAGACATTTGCCGCAAACAAAACACAGTCATGATAGTTTAACTCAGGCGTGACCCCAGACAAGAGACAAGACACAAATATTACTCCTGCATGACTCGATTCATGACAGTCGGAGGCTGATCAGCTCGTAGACCGGAGGAGGCCGCCGTGAAGCACTTAGACTCCATCTTGTATGCATTGTAGTGGCCTTTTTTTTTTTTTTTTGGCTAGTGATAAGTAACATTTGAAGCTAATTGACCATCTACCATTTCTGCAACCAACTTTCAGAATGCCTCAACAAAACTACGTGCACTGCCTGCAGTGTAATAAGCCCCAAGACAACCTCTCTGTCCATCTTACAAGGGTGTGCATGAAAAACAGCACACCAGAAGAGAGAGCGACAGAACTGAAGCAGGCTAAGGCTTCTGTCAAGCAGTGGATCCGGTAGGGCCGCCTTTGGGATTATAACCAAATGGTCTGTGATGTTCCACACCAGGAAAGTTACATGACCTTTGTGCAGAGGTGGGTAATCCAGGTCCAGAAAGTAAAAACCCTGCCACAGTGTGGCTTTAGCCACAGGTGCATCTAATCAACCAGCAGGTAAACAAGTTTCTTACCAATCGGTCAAGTAGAACCTCCTGTGACTAAAGCCAAACTGTGGGAGGGTTTTTACTTTCTGGACCTGGATTACCCACCTCTGCCTTTGTGAGGCAGCTGCAAAAGCGGGGCTTTTTGCGGGCTCAATCTGCCAATCGAGTCAGACGTGGACCCTGCTTGTGAGACTGGTGTGGCTCTGCCATCCGCTCCCGCTGATCCTTCTGGCTCCCCCGCCGCCGCCGCCGGCTCATCCGGCACTGCCAAAATGAAGTACAGTTTTGGATTTGCCTGAAGCGGTGCTGGTACTCCAGCATTTACAGCGCCCAGGAACCGTGGAAGGCATGACGGTAAGTGCATCCTTTTTTTTTTTCTTCTTTTTTTTTAACAGCTCGAAAATAGGCCTTGACAACACACCTATTTATTGATTGATTGATATGATATCTTACTTTTGGTGGTGTTTTTAACAGATTTTTCCATTCCTTTCCAGGCCACAGAGTGGGTTAACAGGAGGCTGGTGGACGGCAAAGTGGTCATTGGCATCGGCAAAGAGAAGGTGGCCACCATGCAGGAGGGGTCGTTTGCCCTAAGCCACGAAGAAGATGGTGTAATTAGGTTATTTAGGGGCCAAACACGCTCAGTTCTATAATCTAGTTTTTCCCTTTTGTTTTGTTGTCCATGCGCTATTCCTTTCAAGTGATTTGTTTCTTTCGTTATTACAGTGGTTCCAAGCCTATTAAAGGCACATTTGACCACTCCAGCTACACATTTTTGGTGTCTTCTAATGGGGCACCTCTTCACAGTGTCACCAATGACATATGGCGGTTACATGAGGAGTAAGTAATTTCAATACAATTTTCCTATCAGATTGAATTGCAGGGAAAATAATGCTACACATTAAAAAAATAAATAAAAACGCTGCAAGAAAACGAAAGGCAAATTATGAAATCTAGGTGTAAAATTATGGTTTATTGGTGTACTTTTACTGTATCACACACAACCGCATCATGTTGTAGTGATAGCCTGTCCCCGGCCTGGGGTGGGTTGAGAAGGTTGTGCAAGTGGGGCTGGGGCTGCTAGGTTGTCTCCCTGCGGACCGCTGCTATGGATAGTAAATCCACAGTTCATTAGATAAGATGTTCTCAAAGTCATCCACCCGTCGGGACTACTTTGCTTGGCATCTTTTTTTTTATTTCTTTTTTTATTTAAAGCAATTGACGAGTCTTGCTGGAGTGGCTGTTACATTATTTTTAATAGGCCACAGTTGTTAAGACAAGGGAAGAAATCAGGAACATGACAAAAAAAAAAACACCAAACACAGACAAAAACAACACCCAAACCATAAACAAAAACCCAACCCCCACAGAACCGAAACATGACAGATTTAATGCTTCAACGTTTATTTTCTTCATTCAACATAATACATAAGGATCATGTAACACTTTGCACTACTGTCGAGTATTACAAGTCAATATGCGCTCTTTGCATTAGGGGAGCAGGGAGCTTTGGAAGGACCATCGTCATTGCGATCATTTGGGCCAATCCATGACATAAAAAGTGGCATCAAATCTTTAGTCAATTATTTGAAACTGTGGCTAATTTGAATTGTCACAAATCTCTCAATGATATGCTCTATTTTGCTGTATTTTGTTTGCGTGAATGATCCGACCTATGAACAATTAGACGGAATATTGGTTGCTGCTGTACACTTTACACAGCCACAACACACTTCCACTATGATATCAAACGTATGTAGAGAGACTTGAGCTTTTCTTTTTTTTTTTCCCCCCCCCCCCCCCCCCCCCCCCCCCCCCCCCCCCCGATGAGGTGATTAAAAACAAGCTGTCAGTCGGCAGCATTTTAGCTGTTATACTAATTGGCAGAGAATGTCTGCACTTGCGGATTTCCCCCCCCCCCCCCCTTTTTCTTTTACCTCCAACTATGAGGAGTAGCTTCAAACATGGTGCTGGCGGCCAGATTGACAAACAAACCTTTGGAGTTTCTTGAAAGCACAGGTCTCTCAGAACTACCAACATATTTTCAAAGCAAACATTATGATGCAAAGTATTCACAATTGTGAAATTATACTAAGCCTTTAGTACATATATTGCTTGACAGAAAAATCCACGTTTCAATTCGACCATAAAAATTTACATTAAACAGCAGAATAAGTGCAACTCAGTCTGTTTTCCAATAGTGGCAAAAGATAAATGGGTTTAATACAAATAAATTGCATCTTTGGATTTCACATGTAAGGAACAAGTACTGCAATGTTGGAATAAGACTGAGGTCAATATAAACTAATACCATGAAAACCATTTATATGGTAGTGAAATGTGTATTTTGTCTGTGATTTTTGCTTCAAATAACTAACGATGTGTAAGATATATAGATGGAAATGCCATTCATCTGTTCCAGCTCCCCCCCCCAAAAAAAAAAAAATTAAAATAAAAATTAAAAATAAAACACCCTTAAAAATAGCTGTCTTGAGTACTGTACTGTTTAGTCATCAGGATGCAACGATATCCAAACATCACAATATATCACGATATGAAGGTCATGATGCGATAATTATCACAATATTGTCGGGGGGTTTGCGATATTTAAAAAAGGTCACAATATTGTAAAAAAAAAAAAGAGCTCATACTAATGTAGCGATAATTGGGTCGTCTTTTGGACGAATTAATAATCTGGACGTTACAGAGGTAAATTATATTTACCTCGATAACCTCTAGGGGCACCACGTTGGTTTTGCTTTGGGTTAACAGGAGCAAACAACGACCAAAATCCTTCTTTCAGCAGTCATTTATAATCTAAAGTCGCCACACTCGATATTCAGTGGTTCGTTGTACTAACAAAAGAATAATAATCCACTCGGAAACACAGATGACTGAGGCGGAATCGAGTTAATAAAACATACATTTATTCACGATTGCTACACTACAGAATCAAAACACTGCCTATCTAACTATTCTACCGTCAGAAGAGAAATAAAATAAAGCGAATGAAAATAAGGAAGGAATGCGAATGAATAAGGAAACAGGGAAAAGAGAAATTTGACCTGCCAGATTGGTGATATGTTTCAAACGTAAGTGGCACACAGTGGATACGCCGAGCTAGAAATCAAACGCACACTTACGAGAATCGTTTGCGTCGAACGAGCAAAAGGGTCTTGTGAAAAAGGGGGAAAAATAGTCAATGTTCGTTGGAAAAAAGGCAAGAAAATCAAAAAGGTTTTATTCCACAGGTGAGCAAGGGAAGCCGCTCGGGGGCTGACGTAGTTGCGCGGCTCGTCCCTTGATTGGTTGGCGATTCGGCGAGGTTGATTCTCCGGCGAGGTTGATTCTGCCGGGCAGCTGTCCTACTCCAGGTGTTGGAGCTCGGTCCGCTACGCGCCTGCGTATGGGGAAGGCCAGCCGTTGGAGGTGAGCTGGCACCGCGGCGGGGCGCCACCGAATAGCAGGTGGTGCGGGCGGCTTAGGTGCAACAACCTTGAGTCCGGCGGTACGTAGCAAGTGTACCCCGGGGCCGCTGAGCTCGCCGCTGGCGGGCACTCCACCGATGGTGAAGAGAAAAAAAAAGGAAAAAGGAGTAAAAGATTCTTTGGGGTCAGCGTTGCAGTTTGCACCTGCTTTGGCGTGGCATGGAGCGAGTGTCTGCTCTCGGCAACGGTTGCTGCCAGAAAAGGCCACGTGGTTGGCAAGTTTCTTGGAACAAAGAGTTCGAGCAGGCTGGGACACTCGCAGGTCGTGCAAGAGAGTTTTGGAAGAGGCTTGGAAGCAAGAGGGAGAGCGAGGGGTCTTCTCGTCCTTTTAAAGTCTATGGGCGGGGCTTCAGTAGGTGATGGCACACCTTCTGTTCGCTCGCGCAGACTTTAGAAAAAAAATATTAAAGGGATTAATAATTTGGCATTAAATTTGGTCAGTCTGGCAAATCAGTTTTCACACACAACCCGTTTAACACACATCGTAATTAATGCATCATAAACTAACTTGTGAGGTAACTTCTACTTGTCTAATCTGACTGAACTGAAAGATATTGATTATCTTTCATTCTTTATGGAGTACAAATGAAATAGGATGTTCATACACACAAAGACATACATAAATCATTCGTAGTTCAGTTATCTGTCAAGAATTATCATGGTATAAATGTGTAAAATGCGGTTACTTATATGAAATGTCACTAAGGATAGTTCCAAGTTTCACCACTTGACGGTGTTGTTGCTCCATCTAGACGTTCCAGGAGTGCCCGTTTGGAAGAGTGGCGCCAGAGAGTCCCCCCTGGTTGATGAGAAACTTCATAAACATTCCTTTGATCAGTCGTTTGTATATTCCAATCATTGGAGCCATTTGTTCGGGCTCCGAGAAGACGGGCTTGAATACACTCCTTCGGCAGACGCATAAATTCCTTTGTCACCTGGTCAGCGGCTTCAAAAGAGCTTTGTTGGTGGTTGGGTGACCACCTGCAGAGCTACCCAAGCTTAGATCCTGTCTGGGCAGTGGAATATTTATGCGACTGCAGAGAATTTGCTTTAGAAGAAGCAAACTTAAAAAAAAATTAGAGGGTGGATTGGGCCAGAGGCCATAGTTGTTACACTAAAAAAAAGCACAATATTGTGCTTTTGTACATAACAGCAATGCATATAAACCACCTACAAGCTCTAATAATATTGAGGCACTTACTTGCTAATGCAAGCACACATTGATCGCTTCACAAGCAAATTAGGTTCCCCTTCATCTGACAATTATCATAGATTTTAAACATAGAAGGCCAAAACATCCCTAATGAAAATTAAATTGTACTAATAAACTAGCCACTAGAGGGTGCTAGAACTGCACAAATTAAAATCAACCTGACTTTTACCAGATGTGTTCTTTTTAAATATTGTGAACATGACGACGATATTGTGGCAGTTCCTTATCATTACATCCCTAGTGTCTACGCATGTCTACGTTTTATAAATCTTTTTTTTTTTTCTGCTTTCATGAGTTTTGAGTTTCGTTCGTAGGTACTTTTCTGTGGAGATTTTCACATGCAGTTTTATAAATGAGGCCCCTGGTGCGCACGCCTTGACCACCATTATACATGCATACACACACATATACATATAATTTTATTATTTGTTGGACAAGGACAAGGGTGACCAGACAGAGATGAAAATGACTTACTGAGATGAGGAGACTAAACTAAACTGCGTGTGACAAGGACAACTTGACCAGCAACAACGGCTGAACATAGATGAAACCACATTACTTCCACAACTAAACTTAACAACAATGCTCCTCCCACACTGATTGACCAAACCCCACCGACTATATACACCAACACTAATGAGACACACCTGGGGAACACAATTAGCTGAGGGCACTGATTGGTCACTCATACTCGGAAGGAAAGAAACACGTAGGTGGATGAGGTTAGCCATAATGAGACAAGGGGAGAAATCAGGAACACATGACAAACACTACCCACAGAAAAACAACAATAACACTCAATACTAAGCAAAAACCCAACCATATCGAACCAAAACATGACAATCTATCAATGTCAGTGATGTATTCTTATAGGCAGTAACTACAGTAGATGGAAGAATGTAAATAAAATCAACCTGTCTCCACATTTAGCATTTCATACATCAGAATAATAGATTTGTGTTCAAATGAGTTAACAACGATTTCATTATTCCAGCATGTAATGTTCCACCACAATTTGTGAGGTAAAATGCCGAAGCCTTGTTGGAATGAACAAAATTTGTAAGTAATTGACCTCAAACTCCAACAAAAGGTTTACAATGCCCATAGGTGTCACAAAATGGTGTAAAAGCACTACTTTTACGGAAACAAAACCTCTCAAATCACTTCAACCTAGTTCCTTGGCACCAAGAAGAAACCAAACGTACTTTGTACATTTATATTGCTTTGGCATGGGGGGTGGGGGGGTGGTGGGGGCAACAAAAAAATAATGGGGAAAAACAAACAAAAAAAAATAACTGAAGAACCACAAATGTGTGAAGTTCACTATACAGCGTATAGTTTTTGTGGTGGAGCGGCGCTAGCATGTTTGGTGTCATCTTGCTGTATTTGGCTTATCAATCAGTCAGTAGTAACAACAAACTGATTAATGACATTTATTTTCAAACGTGTGCTTCATTAAATTGAGTATTTTTTTATGTCTTGGTTGTTTCTGCATTTGGCAGTTCAGACAGTTTGCATTCCAGTAGAATTATGCCTACTGTCTACGCTGTGATTGGCCTCGGGACGGGTGACCAGGGCTTCCAAGCTCTTTATCTTGTCAAAGAGGCAATCTGCAAAATAAGGCACATGAGATTTACCTCCTGGCTTCCTGCCAGATGAAAAAGAAGCAGGCTAGCAAATAGATGCATGCCATCTCTCCTCTTTAACCACCTACCTCCTCATCAGGTGATATTGTTTCCGTATGTGCCAGAGAGGAGTGGCATTCATCAGTGCCCCACTGTCTCCTCCTCTCTATCACTTACAACGATAACACCACAGTACCAAAAGATGTCTGTCAAACTGACAGCCACATCTAGGTATTATATCAAAGCAAATCTCTGTGACCCAAACAACTTTATTCTTTCAAATGGGCTCACATTAGTACAAGGTACAGTTTAATTATTTGTGTGTATTTGATCTTCTCTTAAGGTTTGTTTACACTTGCACAGGAGGCGACAAAATGTGTTACTAGCTTACTCTACATTAAACAGCAGAACCACAGATGTTATAATTGTCATGTGCTGAAGGTTGGATCCCAAAACGTAGACACAAATAAGATTTTATTCACATTGAGAGGCGTGGAACAAACTTGACTAGACGAGAAACAAAGAGAGTTGCACAGAGAGACAGTGGTAACAGAAGCAATAATCCGACAAACGATACACTTCTCAGAAAGCTACATTCTCCTCTTAGAATAATAATGTATTTGCTGTCAAATGCTCAAATTAATAATGACCTCTCTCTCAGCTTTGTTCTGTGACAATCGTCAATTTCAAAATAAATGTTCAAGTATGTAATTTTCAAGCATGCTCAATTTGCACAAACAATAAATAGGCAAAGGAAGTTGGCATAAAATATATACACGATGACTCCTGTGTCAGGATTCAAACACCGTCTGGTATCCTTGGGGTAAGTTGCAAAGCATGGATTGCTTGCCTTGAGACAAAGGAAGATCTTGCATTTCTCAAACTTTTATATGCTCTGACCCTTTGTATGGTACAGTATAGACATCGACCTCTAACATCAGTATGGACTGGCAAATGTCCTGGGTTGTCATAAAAAGGAGAGGATTCAGTGGCCAAGTGACTGCGTTCAGACATCATCTCTCCACTCCCACTCTTGCATTAGATTGAATGGTGGAACAAACATGTCAATGACTCGATACTTCATCCATCCATTATCTACGGCTTATCCAGGGTCGGGTTGCGGGGGCAGCAGCTTTAGCAATGACGCCCAGACTTCCCTCTCCCCAGCCACTTCAATCAGCCCCTCCAGCCTACACACGGTCCTTCTCAATCCGTGTATTTTTGTGAGGCTTCGCATTATCAATCATTCGCTGAAAGTGCTGAAGCACACACCAAAAGGTGGGCACTTCCATCAATCATCAATTCCAGTCAATGACGATGCCCACCCACCTCTGGATTTAAATGTACAAAAAACTAAGGCGCTAACAATAGATTTTAGACGGAATGTCATGACTTGACTCGAGTCATGAAGGAGTGATGTTTGAGTGATGTTCTTGTTTTATGTAGCCATCATCAAGTTTCAACTGAAGTGATGTTTGAGTGATTGTTTTGCCTCATGTAACCATCATCAGGTTTTCTACTAGTTTGTGTTAGATGATGTAAGAACTATACGATGCCTAGATGATGTTTGTGGTGACAGGAATCTTTGGTACCGTGTGATGTATGGGTCAACAAGCCAATCGGAGAATTCCATGTCATACGATGTCTTGCCACAACCCATGATGAGATTGATTGATTCTCTATATAAGCTGTCTGAAAGATGTTCGTGTCGCTGGATTATTGCTCACTGTTCCTGTGTACAGATCTCTTAGTTTCTGCCTCTAAATGTGAATAAATAGAAAAAATCTTATTTGTGTCTGCGCATCCAAACCTCTCAGCATACAACAAGAATAGTGGTATGCCAAAAGAAAGCACTATTCATCAACAAAAAGTGGAAAGTTATTGAATCCTACAAGTATCTTGCACTGTTTTTGACTCAAAACTTAAATTTGACCGATATACTGCGCGAATGTCAAACGTGGTCAACAAAGACTTCATTTAATGAGGAAGTTGAATTCCTTTCATGTCTGTGACACAATCTTAAAACAATTTTATCACACATTTTATTGAAAGCCATTTAACATTTTCTTTTATCTGCTGGTATAATGGGCTGTGTGTGAAAGACAAAAACAGCTTAAATAGCATTGTCAGAGTTTTTTTCCAACATTATTGCAGCTTGTCAGAGAGACTTGGGGCACAATTTGGGAAGACCAAGTAACTAAGAAAGCAAAAAAGAATTATTAGCCAAAAAGGTTCTATCTCCGGAATTCTCTTTTTTGCCTTTGAGGTCCAAAGGAAAGTTTATTCATTTTGGGAGTGAATGGAGTTGTCAGAAAGCTGGTTTGTAATCTATTAATAAAGTTTGACTGACCTATCTGACTGTTTTGTTGACATTCCCTTTAGCACAGCACCATCTAATGGATGCATAACGTAACCCCAGCCTCTACTGTAGCGCCTTATATATGGAAAAATTTGCAAAATATGTCATTCATTGAAGGTGCGCCTTATAATGAGGTGCGCCTTATAGTGCGGTGTGCCTTATATATGGAAAACGTTTGCGAATATGTCATACATTGAAGGTGTGCCTTATAATGAGGTGCGCCTTATAGTGCGGAAAATACGGTGTATACATATTTATATATATATATATATGATGTCTCGCAACATAAACCTTTTTTTTTATTGTACAGCTTTGCATTTGCAAAACCAAAGTGTGGTAAAAGTGAATGAATGAGTTATGAAGCTTTATAAATCAATTTCCTTTCTCAACATACATTATGATCCCAAACCTGGTTTTAACGCTCCAACATTTTTATCTCACTTCTTCCCCTGCTGTGAACCCCAACACATTCACCAGTGATTATTCATCTCAAGTTGATACGCATTCTATTATGTAAAGCAGACCGTGTTTGGGATGGAAAACAAAGTCTTATCTTGCGGTGTAGGCTTAGCATGACGGAGGTGAAAACACTTGAATACCCCACTCCTCCATTGCCCTATATTTCCCTATTCATTGAGCAGGAAGTGTGATGTCAGGATTGCTATGTCTTTAGTCAACAGCAAGACATGAGTTATATACCGGCTGTATGTTTGAGAACCGGAGGAGGAGGCAGAGGAGGAGGAAGATGGAGGAAGGGAAGTAGAACGAGACTTGAGGATGAAAAGATTTGACGGTGAAGAGGCGGGACAGCATGGCTCATCTCTGAAAAGACAGCATTGCCGAGTGAACAGGCAGCGATCATGCAGGAGGAAAACAGCTGTACTTATTCAAAGAAACGAAAAGAGCAACCAAGTTCAACTTTACTTTCTTTTTCTTTCTTTTTTTACAAAAAAAATAAAATAAAATAAAGTTTAACTTAGATATGGCAATTAGAGTAGGTCCCAAGCTGTCTATTACGTTGTGATGAACTTGTAGTACTTTTTGTGAATGTCTTTGTGGGTGTGGTATTCTTTCCTGTTTGTTTCTTGAGTAACACTAAGAAATAGCCTTACAACATGTTTGCAAGCTACTCTTTGTTTGAATGTTGCTTGTTATATGATGTACATGTTGCTTCTACAGCAAGCAATGCCAAACCCAAGCTATCCAAAAAAACAAAACAAAAAACAGTGTGCCAGCTGATTTCGGAGCATTTTCACTAATCTTTCAAGGCAAACAAAATATTGTGCGCTACGACTACATAGACATAAAAAAAAAAGTATGTTTCTACCTTATTCCGTTCTTTAGTAATCGCCATTTGAAAATAGGTCATTTGAGTGACATTGAGTGAAAATGGTGGGGATAGAGAAAACAAGCTTTTTGTGATGATACTTTTTTCGTTTTTCTTTTTTTTTTGCACAACAGCGACTTTGACACTAATATATTATGTTTAGGGACACTGAGAATTAGATTGAAAGTGACAAAGACTTTGATCCGTTCATGTCATCGTTGAAAACGTTCTATTCCATCAGATTTGTCAGGTTTCATTGTATTTTTCATACATAGTCAGCCCATTGAAAAGATATACAATGCTGCCATCTGTCATGGTTCGGTTCTCAGCCTGTTGTGCTTTTGTGTGTGTGTTCCAGTGCCAACAACGAGGGGGGCGTTCCCCAGCCCCGCACCTGCATCGCGTTGGCAATTAGGTCTTTAAAAGGACTCCGAGCTGCACAGCAAGCTGTCGGATTATTATTTGCTCACCAGTGTGTCCAAGTGTTCTCCGCGTTTCCAAGTTTGGTAAAATCATTGAATCTGTTTTCGTCCTCGGTTAATCTGTATTCACGTGTGTATTTCCGCGTCGCTTTCTGTTGTTTACTTCGCTTTTTGATTATTTCCGCATTTCTATTTCGAGTAGTCCTTGACGGGTGCAAGTGTTTTGTGTTTGTTATTCTGTCCTTGCCTTTTGCAAGTGTTTTTTGTTACATTCGTGTTCCTTGCCGTTGCAAGTGCTTTATGTTACATTCGCGTTCCTTGCCGGTTGCAAGTGTTATGTATTACATTCGTGCTCCTTGCCTTTTGCAAGTGTTTTTTGTTAAATTCGTGTTCCTTGCCTTTTGCAAGTGTTTTCTGTTTCCTTCGGGTTCCTTGCAGTGTGCAAGTGATTGTTGTGATCCGCGTTATCTTGCCTGCGAGCAAGATTTGCTTCTTCGGTTGAACAAGGAAATAAATCGAGATTGTTTTCCTCTTCTGAGCCTGCATTTCTGGGATCTGTTTTTCACCGACTCTGCTGAGTCGTGTCAGAATAATCCGACCATGGATCCCGCAGACTCGGAAAAGGTGAGACGGGCTTTGGCCAGTCAGGGACAACGGGTCGGACAAACCGAGACCACCTTGATCGGTCTTCAAGAGGTGGTCCGCAGGCTAGCTCATCGTTGTGAGGAGATGTTCGGAAGACTCGAACGGCTCAGTTCCCGCGGGGTGCTGACCCCGGAACTTCCGCGTTCGGACACTGCCATGTCGACGCTCCCGGTTACACATAGAGAACCCGTTTTGCCCCACCCGTCACGCTACGATGGACAGCCTGGAGGTTGCTGTCAATTTTTGCATCAGTGTTCGCTCGTTTTTGACCAGCAACCGTTTACTTACGCTCGTGATCAGTCCAAAGTAGCGTTCGTTATGAGCCTCCTGACTGGTCAAGCCGCTACCTGGGCTATGGTGGTGAGCAACGCGCGACCAGACCTTCGGTCCTCTTTTCCGAATTTTGTGGGTGAATTTCAACGCGTGTTCGATCATCCGGTTAGGGGGAGAGAGGCCGGGGGTCGGTTGCTAGACTTAGTTCAGGGGAAGCAATCGGTCGCTGATTATTCCATCGAGTTTCGCATACTGGCCGCCGAGAGCGGGTTTGGAGACTGTGCGTTGCGGAGTGTTTTTCGTCGAGGACTGAATACCCAGCTCAAGGATGAACTGGCAGTCCGCGACGATACGAGCTCGTTAGAGGGTCTCATTGAACTCACGATCCGTTTGGACAATCGGATACGGGAACGGGGCCGAGAACGCGCTGTAGAGCGGCATGGAGCAGCCGCGAACGAGGACATGTGCAGACTCTCCCTCAACGCCGCCGCCGCCCGCACCCTTTCTGGACCGCCGGACAATGGAGGGGAGCCCATGCAAATGGGTGGTGGACGTCTGCACCCAGAGGAGCGTCGTCGCCGGTGGCTCGCTGGTGCCTGCCTGTACTGCGGTCAACCGGGGCATCGAGTGGCGTCGTGCCCAGCACGACCTACCCGCAAGACGCGACCGACCGCCCGACTGGGGGGCCGGGCCGATCAGCTCCTGAAGGCCGAGCCGGAAGCTGACCAGGGTAAGCATGAACCGGGGAGAGCCGAACCATGCCCACCGTCGGGGTCGTCTCTCAGTGAAAGACGACTAGAGTTGTCGGGGGAGCTGTCTGGATACGGGTTGAGTGTTAGGGTGAGTGCGTTGATCGATTCCGGGGCAGATGACTGCTTCATAGACCCGTGTGTGGTGGAAGCTTTAGGAAGCCCGGTAGAGACTTTAGAGAAGGTCAAGAAGGTTTTCGACCTCAACGGGCACCTATTGGCGGAGGTACGACTCTCTACCGGTCCTCTGACCTTGAAACTCTCGGGAAATCATGAGGAGAGAAGGAGATTTTTTATTATGCCGTCCCGTTCTGCGCCCTTAGTGTTGGGCCTTCCATGGCTAAGAACGCATAATCCGGAGATCGATTGGGAGAAGCCGGCTTTAGAGAACTGGAGTCCCTTCTGCCATGCCCACTGTCTGAAATCGGCAGGAGGGACTACATCGGTGCAAGCAAATTCAACTCCAGAACCGGTATGTCTAGATAACGTTCCCGAGGAGTATCATGATTTAAGTAAAGTCTTTAGTAAAGATCGTGCACGAGCATTGCCGCCCCATCGTCCGTATGATTGTGCGATTGACCTGATTCCCGGTGCCCCATTGCCGGGTTCACGTTTATATCAGGTGTCCCAGCCGGAGCAAAACGCTTTACGGGAGTATATTACGGAGTCGCTAGCGTCTGGTCAAATACGCCCGTCCAAGTCTCCCGTAGGAGCTGGTTTTTTCTTTATCGAGAAAAAAGATAAGACACTCCGCCCTTGCGTCGACTATCGTGGTCTGAACGATATCACTATTAAGAATAAATATCCCCTTCCCTTGCTTGACTCAGCGTTTGCTCCGTTGCAATCGGCCCGAATTTTTACTAAGCTAGACCTGCGAAGCGCCTATCATTTAGTGCGAATACGGGAGGGGGACGAGTGGAAGACTGCTTTTAAGACGTCACTCGGACACTTTGAATACTGTGTCATGCCGTTTGGACTGACTAATGCCCCCGCCGTGTTCCAGTGTTTAATTAATGACGTCCTCAGAGACATGTTAAACACCTTTTGCTTTGTTTATCTCGACGATATACTGATTTTCTCACGCGACATTCAGGAGCATAGGCAACATGTCCGCCTGGTCCTCCAGCGTCTCTTGGAGAACCGGCTCTATGTGAAGGCAGAGAAGTGCGAGTTCCACGCCAAGTCTGTACAATTCCTGGGATTCATTATCGAGGGAGGGCAACTGCGGGCGGATCCGGTAAAAACTCAAGCCGTGGTCGAGTGGCCGACCCCCAAAACCCGTAAACAGCTACAACGATTCTTGGGATTCGCTAATTTTTATCGCCGCTTTATCAAAGACTATAGTTTACGGGCAGCCCCCCTTACTAAACTGACGTCGAGTAAAGTACCCTTTAGGTGGTCACCTGTTGCTGATGAGGCATTTGGAAAATTGAAACAGCAGTTTGTAAATCCGCCAGTGCTCATCCACGCTAATACAGATTTGTCCTTTGTGGTCGAGGTTGACGCGTCGGATTCAGGAGTGGGGGCGGTCCTGTCCCAGCGGTCGCCAGAAGACGGGAAGCTCCATCCCTGCGCCTTCTTCTCCCGGCGACTGAGTCCCGCAGAGGCGAACTATGACGTCGGAAATAGGGAACTTCTGGCAATCGTCTTGGCTCTTCAAGAGTGGCGACACTGGCTGGAGGGCGCCAAGGAACCCTTTAGAGTGTTGACGGACCACAAAAACCTGGCATACCTTCGGTCAGCCAAGAGACTCAACTCACGGCAAGCACGTTGGGCCTTACTCTTCACAAGGTTCAACTTTGTCGTGGACTACCGCCAGGGATCCCGGAACCAGAAGCCAGACGCTTTGTCCCGGATCCACGAGGCGGCCACGCCGGAGGCGGGAACAGAACCGATCCTGCCCGCACATTGCTTCGTGGGGGCAGTTCAATGGGAGGTCGAGAAACAAGTCATTGAAGCCCAGGAAGGGATCGCTGTGCCGGAGGAGTGCCCGGCTGAGAAACTGTTTGTCCCTGAGCCGGTGCGGGCTGAGGTCCTCCAGTGGGGTCACACATCACGAGTTGCTTGTCACCCGGGAATCAACCGGACTCTTGCCTTGGTCGGCCAGCGGTTTTGGTGGGCCGACATGAAAAAGGACGTCACAGAATTTGTAAAAGCATGTACCGCTTGTGCGTGCGGGAAATCGTCCCACCAGCCGCCGATGGGACTGCTGAGGCCGCTACCCGTCCCGGCGCGGCCTTGGTCGCACATCTCGCTAGACTTTATCACCGGCCTCCCCCGGTCAAGGGGAAACACGGTCATAATGACAGTGGTCGACCGATTCTCAAAACTGACTCACTTTGTGGCTCTCGCGAAACTGCCGTCTTCCTGGGAAACTGCACAACTCCTCGTTCGTCATGTCTTCCGTCTACATGGCATTCCAGTGGACTTGGTGTCCGACCGTGGCCCTCAATTCATCTCCCAGGTCTGGAGGAAATTCTGCAAGCTGTTGGGCGCCACAAGTAGTCTGTCTTCCGGATATCACCCCCAGACCAACGGCCAATCGGAGAGGGCCAACCAGGACCTTGAAGCTGCTCTGCGATGTGTTTGCCTGCACAACCCGGAATCCTGGTCGTCGCACCTCTCCTGGATCGAGTACGCCACGAACACTCTGCCGTCCTCTGCGACAGGTCTCTCACCCTTCAAGGCGGCGTACGGCTACCAGCCACCTCTGTTCCCTTCTCAAGAAGGTTCCATCGAACTGCCCACCATCCAACATCACCTCCGGCGGGCCCACAAGGTATGGCGGGAGACCCGAGCGGCGCTATCCCGTTCAGCGGCCCGCAATAAGGAGATTGCGGACCGTCGGCGGCGTCCGGAGCCTTCGTACCAGCCAGGAGACAAGGTCTGGCTCTCATCCCGGGACATGCGTCTGGCTGGCTGCTCGAAGAAACTGGGTCCGCGCTACATCGGACCGTTCGAAATTCTCACAGTCATCAACCCGGTAA
This sequence comes from Festucalex cinctus, assembly GCF_051991245.1. Classification (NCBI taxonomy): domain Eukaryota; kingdom Metazoa; phylum Chordata; class Actinopteri; order Syngnathiformes; family Syngnathidae; genus Festucalex; species Festucalex cinctus. The sequence goes on along the minus strand of NC_135419.1, from coordinate 22,282,963 downwards.
CTGTGAAACTCCGTCTGCCGCCTTCACTCAAGGTCCATCCAGTGTTCCACGTTTCCCTCCTCAAGCCAGAGACTCCCAGCCCGCTGAACCCACCTGCACCCGCGCCGCCTCCTCCCCGAGTGGTCGATGGGGATCCTGTCTACACGGTCAATGAAATCTTGGACTCAAGGTGCAGGGGCCGGGGCTTCCAGTATCTGGTCGACTGGGAAGGTTACGGACCGGAGGAGCGGCAATGGATCCCCCGCTCCTGGATCCTGGACCCGTCTTTGCTCGACACCTTCTATGCTGCTCATCCAGATAAGCCAGGTGGTCCGCCAAGGGGCGTCCGTTAAGGGGGGGGTACTGTCATGGTTCGGTTCTCAGCCTGTTGTGCTTTTGTGTGTGTGTTCCAGTGCCAACAACGAGGGGGGCGTTCCCCAGCCCCGCACCTGCATCGCGTTGGCAATTAGGTCTTTAAAAGGACTCCGAGCTGCACAGCAAGCTGTCGGATTATTATTTGCTCACCAGTGTGTCCAAGTGTTCTCCGCGTTTCCAAGTTTGGTAAAATCATTGAATCTGTTTTCGTCCTCGGTTAATCTGTATTCACGTGTGTATTTCCGCGTCGCTTTCTGTTGTTTACTTCGCTTTTTGATTATTTCCGCATTTCTATTTCGAGTAGTCCTTGCCGGGTGCAAGTGTTTTGTGTTTGTTATTCTGTCCTTGCCTTTTGCAAGTGTTTTTTGTTACATTCGTGTTCCTTGCCGTTGCAAGTGCTTTATGTTACATTCGCGTTCCTTGCCGGTTGCAAGTGTTATGTATTACATTCGTGCTCCTTGCCTTTTGCAAGTGTTTTTTGTTAAATTCGTGTTCCTTGCCTTTTGCAAGTGTTTTCTGTTTCCTTCGGGTTCCTTGCAGTGTGCAAGTGATTGTTGTGATCCGCGTTATCTTGCCTGCGAGCAAGATTTGCTTCTTCGGTTGAACAAGGAAATAAATCGAGATTGTTTTCCTCTTCTGAGCCTGCATTTCTGGGATCTGTTTTTCACCGACTCTGCTGAGTCGTGTCACCATCTGCTGGCCATAGTTAGTGTCTTTGATTCCACAACTCATTGACCAGGCAGCGCTCCACTTAGACGTCGCACTGCCAATTGAGAAAAAAAAAAAAACTTAGTAAACATAAATTAACGTTTATGGCCACATTCATTAGAATTGTAGCATACGTCATTAAACGTTTTTGGCAGTCAAAGAGTTAACAACAGTCCTGTACTGTAAGATTACCCGACAAATTCGGTCTGTGTCGTGGACCAGGCGTGTAGTCACACTCAGGCTACAGGCGAGCTAGGCGGTTGCCTAGGGCGCCATCTTGTGGAGGGGGCGCCAAATTGCAGAAAGGAAAAAAATAAAATTTAAAAAACACAAACACAAAAAGCCCCCCCTGTTTTTTTCTAACATAAAATATGTTATATAGCAAATATATTTTATTAAGTTCCTTTTTTTATTACTTCTATTTCAAATAAATGACTGTGAGTTCACGACCTGCTGTCCTGGCGCCCTGAACCTGACCCGCTGCTGCCGCTTACAATGAAAGGTAGGGGGAGGGGTCGTATATCATCTCAGAGTGTAGTGGCAGCACTTTAGAAAGATATATAGATGGTTGGCACACTTGTGTTGTTTATACATTGACATCAATGAAAAGGTCCAAGCCTTCAGGTGCTGCACTAAGAAAGCGGCGAAAGGAGGAGGAGGAAAAACGGGCCCGGGGTAGAGGTATGTATGCCAGTCAATCATCATTGTGTATAAAATAAACACGAAAATAGCGTTAGCTTCTTAGCTTGCTTGTAACTTGTTTACTGCACCATTACATCCATGCTAGTAGCTACTTTGCACACAAGAGTGGGGCAACGCTTGCTGAGTTTAAACTAAAACAGCCAGTAAGTCCAGATACCTGCAAATGAATTTGCATAAGTCATTGTTTCACATAACCACATTAATTTATTAATTTATTGAAAATAAGAATTATGTGCTGGTTTAATGTAAAAATCTATATAGTAAATGCATTTTTTTTTTAAACTAGATGGACTGAGAAAATATTTTGGCCACAACAAGCACCTGCAGAAGCTGTGGTAAACAATCCTTCAGTGTCATCTTCACCAAAGGCTACTTAATGTAAGTGCATGAATGGTGCATTTAATACAAACAGCCGTAATTTCTTACATTGTATTCTATCATAATGCAAATGGATTTATTTTCCCTGCTTTAACACCAAAAATAATTTGAAGTGATGTATTTTGTTTAATGTACAGCTGAAGCAACAGCCAGTCAAGCACCAATCAGCAGTACTTTGAGTGACACAAAGCTCGATCTTCTAGATCCAGGTGACTATTTCAGTTATATCAGCTATTGCTGCATCATGTACAGTGCTCAGTATATATGAGTATACCCCCTTTGAAAAATTGAAAGATTTTGTTCAATATCTCCCCGCGACCCTTGTGAGGAATAAGCGGTCCAGGAAATGGATGGATGTTCAATATCTCAATAAACATAAGAACAATTTCCAAAATATTGACAAAATGTTTTCTGTAGAATATGCACTTGACTCACAACATGAAAGTAAGGTTGTAATTGGATGCATAGATTACAAAATCTTCAATTTAATCAAATTAACTAATGCAAAAAAAAAAAAAAAATGCAATCCACAACAAAAACGACTACATCTAGTATTTTCTATGATCTCCATGACTGTTATGGGTAGCAACATGGTAGCCTGGAATTAACAAGCCTTTTTCTCCGGGTCTACTTATTTGTGCAATATGTACTCTAATAAATAAAAAAAAATAAAAAAAATAAAACACTTAGCAGAGATGCAGTCATTTCCTTCCTGGCCAAAATCCAATATGTCAAGCATGGAACTTAACTTTTCTAGAGGAGAAAAAACTTAGAGAAATCTATCCCAACATGTGGGTAGCACTCAGAGTGGCCGCTACCATATCAGTGACTGTAGCATCAGCTGAGAGATGCTTTTCCAAGCTTAAACTAATAAAAAACTATTTAAGGTCTACCATGTCACAAGAACGGCTAACTAGACTGGCACTTATCAGCATCAATCAAGAAGTATCCAGGCAGCAATCCTTTGACGCACCAATTGATGCCTTTGCTGCAAGGAGGTCCCGGCGTGCACTATTTTAAGTATTTGCCGTTATGTTCCTAAGTTATTTCGTGAAGTTTTTTTGCACACTATTCACATTATCTGTGAATCACCTTATTGCCAAAGTTTTACGATATATCAAAGTTTGTATATTGATACATTTACTATTTTTTTGTATCTTACTCAATTATTAATGTACATAGTGAAAACATTTTGAGGTTTTAAATACTGTCATTTTGCAAAAAATTGCAATAAAAAGTTGTTGCATTGTACTTCTCTTATTTTTCTTATTTTTAATTGTTTGTGGAATTTGGAATTGGTGTGCTATTAAATATATCTATAATTTTTTGTGTTTTTTTTATGAGATTGGGGGGGGGGGGGGCTACTGTCAGGTTCATCAATACTGACACTTTTATAATAATTTTACACAGACACAAAAAGGAGAGAAAGACACCGTAATACCTTTTAACACGCTAGCGAGGAGAGCAGAGGAGAACTGTGCCATACAGTTCAAACCTATGCTTCTAAAACAGTCCCTCTGCCCCCTCTCTTTTTATTTGGATTGCCTGGCACACAAAATGAAAATAGGGAGGGGAAGCGAAAGAGATACATTATCTTCTCCATCCAGGTTCTTCTTTGACGTTCGATCATGACTTTGCAGAAACTCAATAAACATCACGTTTCATGCAAGGGCACTTTCGATTGCCAACGGATGCATAATTTCCAGATCTTCAAGAGCAGTTTTGCTCTCGCTAAAAACACTATATTTAATATGAAGATTATGAAAACTTAGCAAATGTATGATAAAACAATATAGTTACATCAATCAAATCATCTTCTGCAAATCACACTTGTTAGATAATTATTCTTAATTCAACAATTATTCTATCAGCTACCATGTACATTTTCGCCTAGGGTACCAAATCATGTAGGGCCGGCCCTGGTCACACTACAAGTCTGAACTCGACAAGACCTGTGAAGTGTGATGATATGCGCTTCAACAATTATGGGACATTCTATAGATTAAAAACACAGATAAATCTTTTCCAAAGTGATATAAAGGCGACGCATGATTCTAAACATGCAAGCCTTTTTGTGAAATACAGAGGTAGTAATCAGCACACATTAATGTAACTCTACAGTATTACGATGGCAGCAACAAAACCACATCACAAGTCTACATTACCTATCATCCATCCATCCATTTTCTTGACCGCTTATTCCTCACAAGGGTCGCGGGGGCTGCTGGCGCCTATCTCAGCTGGCTCTGGGCAGTAGGCGGGGGACACCCTGGACTGGTTGCCAACCAATCGCAGGGCACACAGAGACGAACACATTACCTATCACTTTATTGTAAATTAAAAAAATTTCTAACTTTCATTTTATCCTTTTTTACAGCTGCCTTGCTATTCAACACTACCATTCTGAACCAAAGTATAGAATTGATACCGAGTATGATAGATCACTTGTGTTTTGAAAAGGGGATCTGAGAATGAGCTCAGATGGCAAAATGAAGAGCTTTTGATAAAAAGAGCAGAGATGAAATGAAGGGCAGTCAGCGGGTTGTTATTTTTCCACTCCCTTCCTGGCTTGTGGCAGAAGGAGATGCTGATGACACTCACACCTCGCAGGGTGTTCTCCTCTCTGAGGAGACTTCATTTTGTCCCCTCTGGGTTAAAGGCTGTGGTGTAAATGACACACGGGGAAATATAACGTGACAGTATCCTCGATGGGTTGTAGGATGTTGTGTTCACATGAAATACATTTCATGTAAATTTTGTTTTTGAAAGTATGTGCTTGTGTCGAGACGGCCTTAAGATGCTCAAGTTCACGTCAATGTTGTTGTGACAGCATGATTACAGTTGGAGGGTTTTTGGCCTAGAGATTCCCAGCGAATTGAACGGGATAAGTTAATGATTAAAAATGCAATGTAGCGGACAGCATGAAAATGATATTAATAACAAATCTGTTCTACGTTATGGCCATATGCAAATTGCGCACAGTAATCCCACCATCCTTGATGCGGCCAGTGACACACATGATTGGTTACAATTCATTCACAACATCGCTCCAAGCCAATGACACATAGTTTATATCTGCGGCACGGCATGCTGATGCTAGCGAGTAAGCAAGCCGTTCTGTTGCGACCTGAGGAAGGATAAAAACGCAAATATTGTGTCGATTCTGCTCCAAAATGTAACTGTATTGCCCCCGAGTCACAACTTTGACACAACAAACAACTTTGAATTACCCCTTGGGCCCACTCGAACGAAACTTGTGGGTGAAAACAAAACATGAAGAGGCAGACGAACTATTTAGACAGTCCAGGATGCAAACCCTTGTCAAATCTTAGTGGTTTGGCAACATAACCTTGGGTTTGACACAACAAATAATGAACTAACTTTAACTTTAATTAAAGTGCATAAAAGAAGATTAGATAGATGCTTTCACGAGCAGTAATTCAGCCAGGATCGCGGAGGGAGGAAAGGTGATTGTCATTGATTGCAAATGAAGTTGAATGTAATAATGTATATATATATATATATATATATATATATATATATATATATATATATATATATATATATATATATATATATGTATATGTATATATAAATACAGTCAAACCTCGGTTTTCCAACATAATCCGTTCCAGAAGGCTGTTCTAAAAGCGATTTGTTCGAAATCCGAAACAATTTTTCCCATTATAATTAATGTAAATAATTTTAATCCGTTCCAAGTCAAAAAAAAAAACTTTTTCCAAGTTTTTATTTTTACTATTTTACACCATAAACTGCACTGTATACTGTTTACCATAAATAGAAAAGGGTAGAAACAGACAGTTTTATTTAGATATCCTATCTAAAATGATGAAAAAAACAAAAACAAAATGCAAACATTTCTTTTTTAAATTCAATAGTTCTGCGCACTACTTTCCTCTTTTCTTCACCAGCTTTACCACTTGCACTTGCTTTCTTTGGACCCATGATTAGGGGCTAATACACAAGGTAAAAAAAAAATAAAAAAATTGCGTAAATAACAATGAACAGGTCTGCTCCAAACGAACTTTGAACACGAATGTGCTACGGGGGAAGCATCCTGGGAATTCGAGTTAGCTCGGCTCCCGAGTGAGTCGTGTTCAGGTACGCTTGGCTTTTTCTCCCGAGTGAGTCGCATTCAGGTACGCTCGGCTTTTTTCAGTTTGGTTCAGTGCCGAATTTTTCGACGAGTTCTGAGACGTAAAATTCTCAAATTTTCTGGTTGAAAACCGATTTGGTTGAGAACAGAAGTGTTCGAAAACCGAGGTTTGACCGATGTTTTTATGTATGTACGTGTATATGTATGTTTTTATGATAACGATCTTATCTTGATTATGAATCAGGTGTGTTGGTGGAGAGAAAGACGGAAAACAGGCTGGAAAGGGGCACTCGAGGACTTGGGCACCTCTGTATTAGAGTTACGTACGTTAGAAGTATATTGGTCACATTTATGTTTTTAGTATATATATTTCAGGGAAGAAGATGTCATAGTTGTGTGATAAGGTTTTTTTTTTTTTTTTTTTTTTTATAGCAGTGAATAGCATTAACCTTAGTCATACATTTTTTATTTTGGTCATACATTCAATATCTTAAGTGATTTCCCTGCCAAAAAGTTTGGTCACAATTTTCTTTGTTCCTTAACTCCACAAATACATCATCCCTCATTTAGGACCTTGATTTTTGCTTTCTGTCATACATCTAAGTTCTAAAAGGAATATGAAGACGAATCACTTCAGAACGGTGACTCTCCATAGAAATGAGTTTGGGTGCAGTTGGGTGGGGCAGGGGAGAGACCCACAGTGACTCATAACCATAATGCACGTTGCCTTAAAGGAGACTTCATGAATATGTTCAGAGAGTCTGAGTGGTTGCCTGGCACTGTGTTAGATCTCATTTGCATAGTGTTTACGGCCACTTATTTAATTTGAGGCAAATGTTTGAGTGTGTGATAACAACAGGGTCTTATCTATAGTCAGCTGAGTGGCTTCAGGAGGTAACTTCTCAAAGTGATATGCTTCAGTCAACCAGCAAAAAAACAGGGCCTCGACGCTTTTACACCAGCACTTAAGCCTGGTTTATGCTCCTGAGTTTTCTCTTGTGTTAATGATCGGCGCAAATTACATGATGTACGCGCATCATAAATTTGAAGTGCTGCATAGCTCGTAGCCGGGTGCCACGTAGCCGGCAACGTCACCAATTCTTGCACGCTGTTGATGGCGGGACGTAGCATCACTCGTGTTTGGTCCGTTCGATGGCGTATTCGGCTTACGCTGGTTGCTGGTGAATAGCATGATGGCCTTACTGGTGCTGGTCCATGTTCGTAGTTGGTTGATGCCAGCATAGACCTGCTTACGCTGGTTTACAGTGGTTGCTGGTCTTGCTGGTGATCGTTCAAGCTGGTAGCTGGTGACACTAGCATAGATCAGCATATGCTGGTGCTCTGCTGGTTGCTGATGAAGAGCATGCTGGTCCAGATTCCCTTAATGGTATAGGTCTGTCAACTAGCATTGAACAACATTCTATGGTGATAGCAGTCAGACAGTAACATAAGATCACAAAATCATTTTTTTAATTAATTCAGATTTAAATGACCACAATTATTTTATTTTATTAATTAGATTTAGGCTGCACATTTATCAATACTCATGACATATTTGACAAAAATTAGTATGCTTTGGTTTGGATGGGCTGACTATTCAGAGATTTTGAACAACGGCAATATAAATGCTTCAAACTGTTGCGACAGGTGTCAGTAACACAACTTAGCCCTGAAGTCACGTTCAAGCTCCAATTAAGAGCACTAAGACATAATTATGCTGATATTGTATTGTACGGCGCCTGTTGCCAGCGTTTAGCGGTGACTGCTATCTAACAGAAAGCTAACAGCAGCAAGCTGTTACTTTTCAAAGGCAGAAATAATACAGCTCGGGTAGTCTCCAGCGCGCCCGCGACCCTGGTGAGGATTAGCAGTTCAGAAAATTGATTGATGGACTATGCATACTTTGATGTTGACAGCCTGACTAATTTGCTGATCACTTATTAACAAACCAGGCTTACTCAAATGTGCTATTTATTTAGCCGACAAAATCTCTATTGTGGGTCTGACGTCACTTCAGTTCCATTAACCAAAATCTATGGGGAGAGATTTGTCTAAAATCTCACTGTTTCAGAGGAAAATAGTTTGCTGACAAGCACAGTTTAAGTAAAGAAATGTTATGATACTGATGTGATGGGTGGACTCAAAAGTGGAGAAACCAGGCAGGGAGTAAGGCAGGAATGAGAATGACTTTATTAACTAAACTGAAATTGGACTGGCGTGACATGACGTGGAGCAGACTTGGCAGGACGAAGGTGGGCAGACTTGGCATGGCGTGATGGTTTAGAACTACGTGAAGGTTTGCAACTGCGTGAAGACTTGGCATGGCATGAAGACTGAAGTGGACGTGGAGACAACTAAACCTGACGAAGAGCGATAGGGAAACTTGCAGCACACTGGTCGGGACAAGATAAGACAAACTGGAACAAACGTTGAAACTAGAGATGTTACGCCCGAGCCTTCCTGCTCGAATCTGATTCGAGCAAATGAAGCGGAGGCGTGTCGAAGCAGTGGTCCGACAACTGCTTCGGACATGCCGAAAATCACGTGACCATTGCAAACGAGGCCTCGAACGTCACAAACGTGTCAGCGACTTCACGCTGTTTCACGGGAAAGATGAACTCGGTGTTTGACAAACCTACGCTTAGTAATTAAAGCCCCAATTACTTGATAAAAAAATTAGGAAAGGTAATGATCATTCGGCTCAAATATTTTCTCTATTCTAGGATTATGGAAATACGTATCCCATATAATAAAAAACAATATCCCTGTTCCGAACACCACACTTACACATTATATTCTGTCAAGTAAATTTGACTCCATTTACAGTGCAACCAAATAGACAATTTCAGAGTAATATTTGCACTTGAAAGAGTGTAAAATAAATAATTAAAAAAATAATAATAGTCAAAATTCGATCTCAGGACCTTCAGTTTGAGAGAGAGCTGCTCTACATGATTGGGCACGGAGCTCCTGACGTCAGTATTAGTATATCGCTGGTCAGCCAGAATTTTCCTACAAACCAGTCTTAAAGATGCAGATCGCGAGGTCGTTCCTCAACCCACTGATAGGCTTTTATCATTTCTTTGTTTTTTACAATTCTTTATTTTATTCTATTCCAGTTGTAAATAAATAATAGCCTACTCTAAAAATACTGTTGCGAAAACCAAAGACAGAAACAAAACACAGACTTGAAAGTTCAACTTTACTTGCGTAAATAACACTTTAAAAGGACACAATCCCACAGTTAAAAAAAGATAGACATCTACTGAAACTTAATTGAACTTGTGAAATGCCGAGGCTCATACATGATCGCAAGTAATGAAGCTTTGTAACAGTGATTCTAAAAATTCCATGTGCGCAGGTTTGACCAGCATGGAGCTCTTGCAGTGTGTCAAATGCCTCGAAGCAGTCCTTCGTTTTAGCACAGCCAGGCGAAATTGTATCGAAAGTGGTTCATTGTTTCGGAAAGCCTCGGTTTATCCATCCCTAGTTGAAACTAGTAGCACACTGTGACATGAAAAGACTAACGAACAATGAAGACAATGCTCCCGCACCCGCGTGGAAAAAAAAACACCACTCCCTTATAACCAGACACACCTAAGAAACACAGCAGGCAGAGGGCACTAATTAGGTCACACAAACGGGGAGGGGCGACACACACAGCTGGACAAGGTTAACTTTGATGAAACAGGGGAAATACACAAAAACACCAGACAAATTCTCACCAAAACAAAACCCAACCCAAACAAAACTGAAACATGAAAAAAAATAATAATCTAAAAATGAAAACCAGTTGTTTGTTAATTATTACATGCAAATGTGTTTGTTGTCTTCTGTATTTATAATTGTTCTTTCACCAATAAAAAATATACTGTACAGGTATATTTTTATTTATGTCCAAATACCCGATTATTCGCTAGACTTTTCAGTAGGATATCCGAATACCAAAATATTCGATAGCTGCAGCCCTAATAATATTAATTTTGAGTTGTTTTGAGACACGCCCACACGAGTTCTTTCACCAGAAACTCCTGTCAAACGAGTTTGCACCCCACAAGCCATACTCCACACGCTGCACACCAACTTCAAAATTTTGCTAACATAAATAATATATATTATTATAAATTCTGTTTGGTCCAAAAGGAACTTACATAATTAGAGTGTTTCAAATAATTTTATTTGTCTTACTATTTTAAAATGTTTAGACATTTTCTTGTTTTGAACAAAATATTAATAATCGTTTTGAATAATCATGATTTAAATTAATACCAAAATAAACATAATTATTATTGTTTCCATAATCGAGCAACCCTACTGTGAAGACACAGCTCTCGTATCGGTCATGCACAGACAAAGGAACCGTGTGTTGTTTTGCTTATTCAACTGGGGCTTTATTCGCATTTCAACAGCAAACAATTCAATTTGTGACATTTTGGAATAAAAAGTTTGATTTCTGTAAACTAGCGTGCACCGTCTACACACACAAATACCTCACTTGCCGTGGTGACTCTTCCTCCTTGTGCACACACCATACCAATCGGAAATCATGACACTACTTTCCAATAACAATTTGTGCCACTCTGCCATTATTCCTCACCGCTGATGTGAAGAGCATCGATCCGGGTTAGGAAGACGTTAGCTTTCGCCTAACATGGCTTAAGGGCCCTCGCCGTCTTCCAGGCCCACTATCACCCTCCTCTTTGTTGGATAAAAGTTTGGCTAGCCTCCCTTTTTATACTCTGGAGGTACCGTGTCTTGACAAAGGTTTCTGAAAATGTAGCGTCCGTTAGCTTGACCCCTCATGAATGAACTGTGGCGCATTACGTCACCAGAGCTACACAAATCTGATTCCAGAAGGTCACAACTTTTTAAATCATGTTACAGCCAGAACACTGCAGCGTTCATTGATTTCCGTAACAAAATATGGACTGTAACAGTTGGCTCTGTAATAACTTTTCCTCATTCAGACGCTTCCTTCTCATGTGAGTCGCTGGCAGCGATGCCCTTACGAGCGTCGGAGAGGAGTTCGATACTCAGAACTAGAATATTGGTATGGTTTTTATTACTATCGATACGTATCTATGTAGTGATATTTTGAACATGCCCCTAGTGTCAAGCACTGTACCACAGCCAGGATGAAAACCATACTGCTCCTCCTGAATCCGAGATTCAACTTCCCGACGGACCCTCCACTCCAGCACCCCTGAATAGACCTTACCACGGAGGCTGAGGAGTGTGATCCTTCTATAGTTGGAACACAACCTCCGGTCCCCCTTCTTAAAAAGGGGGACCACCACCCCGGTCAGCCAATTCAGAGATACTGTCCCAGATGTTGTAGAGACGTGTCAACCACAACAGCTCCACAACATCCAGAGCCTTTAGGAAACCACCCCCGGTTCCTTGCCACCGAGGAGCTTTCCAACCACCTAAATGACTTCGATCCCAGAGATAGAGCCCACTACAGAGTCCCCAGACTCCGCTTCCTCAAAAGGAAGGTGTGCCGGTGGAATTGAGGATGTCTTCGAAGTAGTGCTGGGCGATTATTGGAAAAAAAAAATTATCATGATATGGGGCATTTTATATCACGATGATATACCACGATATAGATATATTTGCAGTTCTTCCATGAAAAATTATACAACATACTTTGCTTACATTTTCACACTTTATTTGTAAGTAACATTAATGAATGTCACAAATGAATCCAGCAGTGCTGCGATATAAAATAAGAAAGGTAAACAAAGGAGGCACAGTAGACTACACATTTTTATAAGGCATAAAAAATAAAGTTCAGACATTTTTGGTCATAAATTAAATGTAAGACCAAAAAATATTTTTCAAAGTGCAAAGTTTCAACTTTCTTTTGTCTGTAGCTTTGTAGTGCAGCTAGTACCTGACATTATTTGCATGTGACAAATGCAATTATATCAAAATAAACACAAACATTCTGTTTTACATAATCTGCAATCAAACGCGCTCTGTTATTTTATTATTTTTTTCCAGCGAGGTGAATTTCTGTCATACGGTGTGACCCGCACAAAGAACTCCTGTAGTTCGGCTTGACTTTGTTGTTTCTTCTTGCGTTTTGTTCCGAATTCTCTTATTATCTTTGTTGACTCGCATCTGGAGGATAGTCATGAGCTCTTTTTCGTGCTTCTTCTCAAGGTGATAACATAGGTTTGTTGTGTTCCAGAATCCTTATCTAGAATTTGTCATGTGTGGGGTCTCGTGTTAAAAAAATAAAAAACCTGAAAAATCTTTATTGTATCGGGAAAACAGAGTGAGTGGAGGGGTGAGAAGAAAATATGGTTGGATAATAGAGAGAGTGTGAGTTCATCCTCATGGCGAAGTAGAGCAACTTCATTAGCCAGGGCTTGACTGATGTGCTCATCAGAGGCAGCCGCTGATGCATGATAAAAAGGAAAGAGGGTGCAGGAAGAATATGAAAGAGGTGACAGAAAGACAGAGAATGGTAAGATAAAAAGCGAGAAAGAGAGATGAGGGGAATAGTAGAGTGAGACAAAGAAACGGATGAGTGAGAGCAAAGAAACAAGTACAACCCCTAGCAAAAAGTATGGAATCACCAGTTTTGGACGAGCTCTCACTCAAACGTTTTATTCTGTAGATCAAACTCGGATAAAAAGCATGAAACAGTCGTAAGGTCATTCCAAAGTGCAACATCTTGGCTTTCAGAAACACTAAAAGAAATGAAGAAAACACATTGTGCTGGTCAGTAAATGTTACTTTTATAGAGCAAGTGCAGGGAAATAAATATGGAATCACTCCATTCTGAGGAAAAAAAATGTGGAATCATGAAAACAGAAAAAGAAAAAAAACAATCAAAACACATCACTAGGATTTAGTTGCACCACCTCTGGCTTTCATGACAGTTTGCAGTCTCTGAGGACTGTGACAAACAGTATCTTCATCAATCTGGTGCCAACTCTCTTTGATTGCAGTTGCCAGATCATCTTTGCAGGTCGAAGCCTTGCTGTGGACCATTTTTTCAATTTCCACCACAGGTTTTCAATTGGGTTGAGATCTGGGCTATTTTCAGGCCATGACATTGACTGGATGTGTCTTTCTCCAAGGAATGCTTTCGCAGTTTTTGCTCTGTGGCATCTTGGAAAATGATTTCATCATCCCCAAGCATTTTTTCAATTGAAGGGATAAGAAAGCTGTCCAAAATGTCAATGTAAACGTGTGCATTTATTGAAGATGTAACCACAGTGCCTTTGCCTGACATGCAGCCCCATATCATCAAGGACTGTGGGAATTTGGATGTTTTCTTTAGGCAGTCCTCTTTGTAAATCTCACTGGAACAGCACCAAACAGAAGTTCCAGCGTCTTCACCTTGTCCAATGCAGATTTGTGACTCATCACTGAAGATAACCTTCATCCAGTCATCCACAGTCCATGATTGCCTCTCCTTAGCCCACTGCAGTCTTGTTCTTTTTTGTTTAATGCGATAAGGACTTCCTGAACAAGTTTGCAAATTTACTGGCTGAAATTATGCCTAATTATGATCGGGTTCTTTTAGTTAGTGATTTTAATATACATGTGTGTTGTCCTGACAAGCCGCTGGTGAAGGACTTTTTTTTTTTATTTCTCATTGATTGTTTTAATGTGACACAATGGGTGTGTGGCCTTGCACATGAACATACTTTGGATCTCGTTCTCTCTAACGGCTTGCATGTGTGCAATTTACAGACCTGTGAGAATGTGTTCTCGCATCTCATGCCCGTTTTATTTGAAGTTGGTTTGTCTGGTTTCACTGTCAAACCTTGTGCCCCCCCCTCAATACCATCAGATTCTTAAAACCCTTCTACTGCTGACAATTTCTCTGCTGCTTTTAATCGGTCATGTGCCTGTCCTGACTCTGACTTGTCGGACTATACTGGATTCTGTGGCTCCTAGGACATCCGTGTTGGCGAAAGACAAACCTGAGCCTTAGCTTAACGACACAACTCGCGCAGCCAGGCGGGAGTGTCGTAGAGCCGAACGCAAGTGGAAGGAGGACAAGTTGGAGGTTTGCTTTCACACCCTGAAGGATTGTTGGTGCCATTACCAAAATATTGTCAAGCTAGCCAAACAGGAGTATTTATCTGACATTATTGTTTCCAATCGTCATAACCCAATTGTACTGTTTAATTAAAACCATTGACTCTCTGCTCAATCCCCCACAGCCTGCTTGCATAGAAGCATCCTGTGAGACGTGCAATAGCTTTTTGAACCTGTTTTTTTTTTTGTTTTTTTTTAATTGATAAGGTTGTCACCACTAGGGACACTAGGGATTCCTCACCCAAACTCTTCTGATCTTATTGCTTGCAATCCTATCTCAGGGATGTTTGAAAAATTTGAGCCAGTGTCTCTGGAGTGTGTACAGGACCTTGTTGTTCATATTAAGCCATCTGGCTCACCTTATGATGCTGTTACCCCTCACTTTAATAAATAAATAAATAAATAAATAATTCAGAGCATCGGGCAATCTGTCCTGGCTATTATTAATACCAGCCTTTCTTCTGGTATTGTCCCCTAAATTTTAAACATGCAGTAGTGCTTCCTTTGCTGAAAAAAAAAACAAAAACAAAAAAAAACTGGTCTGGACCCTACAGTGCTGACCAATTTTAGACCCATCTCCAAGCTGCCTTTTATTTAAAAATTTTTAGAAAAAGTTGTTCATGTTCAGTTGAAATCCTTTTTTGGATGAGCTTGGAAGATTTTCAATCCGATTTTAAAACATTGCACAGCACAGTCAGCATAACTGAAAGTTTTTAATTCCATTCTCCTGGAGAATGACAAGGACAATTGTGTCATGCTTGTTCTGCTGGACCTCACAGCAGCTTTTCATACTGTGGATCATAATCAGTGTTGGAACTAACTCCCTTACATTCGTTACATTACATAATGAAACTACTTTTTGCTGTAACTTCTAATGTACTCTTTATATTTTCCCCCTACTAGAACGTAGGGATGTAACGATATCCAAACATCACAATACGATATTATCACGATATGAAGGTCACGATACAATAATTATCACGATATTGTGGGGGGTTGGCGATATATAAAAAAGCTCACAATATTGTTAAAAAAAGAAAAAAAGAAAAGAGCTAATACTAAAAAAAAGCACAATATTGTGCTTTTGTACATAACAGCAATGCATATAAACTACCTTCAATCTCTAATAACACTTAATATTGAGGCACTTAATCGCTAATGCAAGCCCACATTGATCACAAGCAAATTAGGTTCCCCTTTATCTGACAATTAGCATAATTTTAAACATAGAAGGCCAAAATATCCCTAATGAAAATTAAATTGCACTAAAAAACTAGCCACTAGAGGGTGCTAGAACTGCACAAATGGAAATCAACCTGACTTTTTTAACATGTGTTCCTTTTAAATATTGTGAACATGACGACAATATTGTGGAAGTTTTAATATCACGATATTGCCCTTATCGTTACATCCCTACTATAAGGGCCCTATAGGTATTGTAAAAGTGTTACTTAAGTTACTTATATTACGTGATCCAAGTGAAAAGTCTCGCTGTGGCACGCAATTCTTATAAAGTCCTGTCATCTCGTAGGTTTGTAGGCGGTGCTCATGTTATTTGGGGAGTTGTTAAGATTACTTAAAATATCTCTCTCCCCTCATTGGGCGGGATCATGTTTCATTATTTAATGGTGTATTCATTTAATTTCGGCATTTTTGGTCCTCCATATGTTATGTGTGGTGAGAAAAGGGCTTAACGCCCCCTAAAAAAACAGAATACTGTGGCTATTGTTTTGACATTTTCAGAAGTTGAACTTGACATGAGTAGAGAGGTGCATGTGAATTTTGGTTATTTATAGCATTTTTGTGTCATTAAACAACATTTAGCTTTTCTATATTTATAGCTGTGCTTATACATAGACCAAAGGTATGTAAACTTAAACACAACTATATAAAGCACAAAAAAAGTGTTCCTTTCTCGTCCAACACGCACGCCCACACGCATGCATGCACACACTATCGTCATCACAAAGACTGTGGGCTAAAGAAAAATCTTTCATGTTTTACAAAGGAGAGCCAACAGGAAATGAAATAGCCCTGGTCGGAAAGATAAATACAGAAAGTGAGGAGGTAAAAATCAACAGTGTAACAGGGGATACACTTCATCTCCTGGAGCTATGTGGTCAGGGCACCATATCACATCTACCTCCTTTCTTATTTCTGCATGTGCACGCAATATTCTGTATCTGCAGGGCCCTGGTGGGACTCAACAGCGTCAACAAGAGATTTTTTATTTATTTATTTTTTTTAAACTTGTCCAGCTCTGCCTACTTATAAAATCCTCCCGTCCCTCTTAGGGCAAAAGATTAAAAGGAAGCTTTCAGGGTGAGCACTAGATCTCATTTGTAATGTCATTGGAAAACGTGCCTACAGCTTGACTGCACAAACTTAGACACACACATACAGATCCCCCAAAAAATGGTAGGATATAAATATAGCTTAACAAGGGCAATTCTTGGATCCGTGGTGTAGCGATGCTGAGCTCCTGGCCATGCAAGACAGATTTCACTGTTGGGTATATTTTAACACAAAATCCTGACCACGTCGATCAGGGACAACACTTTTGGGGCAAATCAGTGTTGATTAAACCATCAAATTTTATAAAGGCTATTTAAATGTTGAGCCACGGCAAAAGAGAAATGGATTTGATTGATAAACAAACAATGGAGAAAATTAATTTTGATAGAACAGCAAGTATACACGCACACAGGTGCACGCATAAAATTTGAATATCCTCAAAAAAGTTGAATAATTTCCGTAATTCCACTTAAAAAGTCAAACTTTCATAGACAATCGATTCAGGGCCCACAACTTAAGTGATTTCAAGTATTTATTTACAACAATTTAAGGAGCCTTGTGGAGTTTGTTCCAAGCGACACGCTACCGGGAACAACTCCTAAATAAAAGTGTTCCAAGGTATTGCTCTCCACATATTATTTGTAAGGTAAGGTTTATTTTGAAGTTGGCCTCTCCGCATTGGCAGCGTATTGCCAGACATTGTGTCAAATATTCCTCACAATGTAAACTGTTTACTTCGCTTTAAAATCGGGAGATTAGCGGGAGAAGTTGTTGATCGGGAGACATGTGGGAGATAGGGTTGAAATTTGGGAGTGTTAGATTCGGGCTCCTGATGACTAGATAGATGACTTGAGCTAGGCCGTTATGTCGAGTTATTCGTCCTTGCTTGGCGCATTTCTATGTCTGCATTCTGACATACGTATCCAGTAAAAACCAGTTAAGGCCATTAGGCCACACATTCTCACATGGGAGGCTGTGCCGTTTTCCCATGTGGGCGGGCGGCCTAGACAGTATAAGTGCAGAGACGATTTTGAATAGAGCAGTTCCTCTTCTGCATGCTAGTGGAAGAGGGCTCCGCAGCTGTGTACTCGATCTTTCTGCCATCCAGTAAACAGTTCAACAGATAAAATGCAGCCGTCTGGTTATTACTGTTAGTATAATATCGTGAGCATTAAGATACAAGAACCAGTGGAAGTTCCCACTCAGAACTTTACAGCAGTTTCCCGCCTGAACTATGTGAAATACAGTGGAACCTCTACTTACGAACGTCTCTTCATACGAAATTTTCGAGTTACGAAACGCCTCAACGGGAAAATATTGCCTCTTGTTACGAAAGAAATTCCTAGATACGAATGGTAAAAATACATTACCGAACGCAACATACTTTCGGCTATGGCTATTTCCTACCATAGGTACCTATGAGCGTAAATACTAGATTGGTGTTTGTGCATCGTTCTGGCATCCCATTGGCTAAGAGGAAACTATACCATAGGTATCTATGAGCGTATACTAGATCGGTGTTTGTGCATGTTTCTGGCATCCCATTGGCTAAGAGGAACCTCTACCATAGGTATGAGCGTATACTAGATCGGTGTCTATACAGCGTCCTCATCATTCATCCCGCGGCCCATGAGGGGTTCCGAGGTGTTTTTCGTAAATGTATGAACTAACGGCCAACGAATTTGTGCAAACATTCAAACAATTGATGATTGATGAAGGCACAGTAAGTTTTTAATTGCGACGAGACGGGCCTTTTTTTTTTTTTTTAAAGATGCCTCGCCATACCGGAAGTTTCCATGAAGTTTCAGAATTTGTTTAAAAGAATCGCCCAGAAAAAGTGTTCACCAGTCGGGCGTTTGCTCACTAAGATGATGCTTGCATTGGACATTAACGAAGGATTGTTTTAAAAAAACAAACAAACAAACAAAAAAAAACACTTCAGAGGGAGGAGAACATGAACCAGAGGGCAAAAAAACGATGAGGACAGCAGTTAAAAAGGTAAATGACCATCATTTTTATTCTTTACTCTATTCTTTGTTATTTACATTATGCACAACTCTCATTTATTGTGCAATAATCTAATTGTAACATGTATTTGTTACATGTTTTGATGCATTTTTATGCTTTATAAAACATTTATGTCTGAAATTTGGGAGGCTTGGAACGGATTAGGGCATTTACATGGAAAATGCGTCTCTACTTTCAAATTTTTCTACTTAAGAACTTTCTTCCAGAACCAATTAATTTCGTAAGTAGAGGTACCACTGTATAACCTTTTTTCTTTTCGTTGGGGACATTTTGCATTGTATTCATACCAGCCACTAGGGGTCACCCCAACTTATATCCATGGATTTTTGAAAACCTTAGGTCTATACCTAACACCAGCACGTCAATGAATTCTGAGCCTTCGTCATTCAGCATTCGTCAACAGACAGGACACCCTTGCGTCAACAATCCGTCAATATTTCAGCCCGAACGGCACTATTATCGTCAATCCTTCATTCCTCGTCCTCAGCAAAATGGCCGTCCATCAATGTTTCCTGTCATTCGAAGTGGGCATCCATCATTGACGAACTGACAGACTTTCCGTCAATATTGACGATATGACCCTAACGTCATGCCCGCATAGAAATCCATGCCCTAGGCCAGGGCAATTCAGTTG
This sequence comes from Festucalex cinctus, assembly GCF_051991245.1. NCBI lineage: Eukaryota > Metazoa > Chordata > Actinopteri > Syngnathiformes > Syngnathidae > Festucalex > Festucalex cinctus. Next base: position 22,263,686 of record NC_135419.1, on the reverse strand, counting down.
GGCCAAAGTAAACAGCTTATAATGTCACATTTCAAACCAACACAGATAAAAAAAATAGGCCCTTTTTATTCTTCTTCCTGTTAAATTTGGAAACATGGCAAAGGCATATCAAATACTGCATAAATCAAAATAACAAAGCGGTTATTGACAAGAACCAGAGGTGTTTTTTCACTGAAATAAAATTGTCGTTCTTTTTTGCTAGCTGAAACCAAGGATGCATCGGTTGTCACTTGGTGAAGGCTTGGCTGTGACTATATCCTAAGATGCATTTCATACTTTAAGGAACGAATGGCAGCGGAGAGCCATCACGTTTGTTCTTCTTTGTTCTTTCATTTCCGGCAGATTAGGCACGGCATGTGCATTGCTGCCCCCACCAGCATCACGTTTGTAAGTACAGTATTCCTCCCCTTTTATGAGTGTAAATAATACCTTAACGTGTTAAAGTACAACTATTAAATCGAGTCAATTTTTGCACAACTTAATTTAACATCTGCAATTTACAATATATATCAATTAGGCCTGCACGATATAACGTTTGAACATCGCAATCGCGATGTGCGCATGCGCGATAGCCAGATCGCTAGACGTGCGAAGTTTTTTTTTTTTTTTTCGAGCAAGCATTCATTCATAAAGAAGCTACCTCTCTTTTCTCGCGCTCCCCCTTCCCTACTGCTAGTCAGTCATGATACACATTATACTGTTCATTTTTATTACCATATCTGACTTATTGTGTGGAAATCTGGGGAAACACATATAAAACAAATACTGACCCTGTTTTTAAATTGCAAAAACGAGCCATAAGAATTATTAATCGATCAAAATATACAGAACCAACCCATTCATTATTTATTAAATTAAATACAATGAAATGTTATGACTTGGTTCTTCACAAGTGTATGTAAACTTTTGATCACAACTATATCACTCTATGATATGCTTTGTGTGCATGGGTGTCACATCACGGAGGTGTTCCGTTCACATCAGGACTCACACTTGTTTTTGTAATGTGAACGAGTACATAAAAGATCGGCTTTAACAAATAACCCGAATTGGCCATCATGTCCAGCAGTGTTCAACCTAGATTTAGAGTCTGTTTGGATGTTGTTAGAGTTTCTTTATCTCTGAATAAAGGGTTGCTTATCTTTCTATAATAGCACTTCTTTAAACAGAAGCTGTGACCTTAGAAAACGTTACTGCCACCTTCTTCTCTGGAGCATTATTACAAATGGGACTCCTCTCTAATACCATTAGTTTGTGTTGACATAAAACAATCATGCAGTTTTAAAGGGGTTGTCAACAAAAAAATTATTGTATGTGGCCCCACTTGTATAAACACGGCATTTTGATAAATATTGTGTTTGTGGAATATGAATTGAATCAGCGAAATACACCCATTTTTGTCCATGTCAGGGGACATCCATTTTGCCAATTGGTCTGTCGACTGAAAACAACATCACAGTCGCTCAGGTAACAACAAATCACGGCTTCCCTGTTTTCTGAGTTTGGTCGTGTCGTTCGCAAGCTGAGCCATGATTGGGCATTACCTGAGCCCTGAGCAACTGTGATGTTATTTTGAGTGGACTGGACAGCAAGTGGCAAAAAGCTCCCCGCACCAGTGAGATGAATACAATTGTGTGAGTTTCACTGCTTATTCATATTCCACAAATTAATCACAATATTAATCAGAATGCCATGTTTGGACTAGTCGGGCATCATAGAACATATAATTGTAAACAACAGATGTTTGGGTTGACTTCCGCTTTAAACTACATGATCAAAAAATGTTTAACCACTAAACATGAATAAAATACCTTTATGTCATACTTGTAGTACCTTAACCTGGACCACAATCTGTTGTTACCTCCAACCAAAATCATTACATCTACCGTACAACTAAATTTGGCGATCGCCATATGTCCATAATTGGGCATGGATTTTTTATTTTTATTTTTTTATTTTTTAAGCATTTTAACCTTGCCACATGTTGACACCACCACTTGTATATATTTGGCAGGTGAGCTTGTTCTTTGGTCTGTATGTGCTAGGTTGCATGTGTGTTAGTATTGAGCCTGAAGGAGGGTCATGTTGGTTTAAGCATATCCTTGGGGAGACCAGTCAAAGGACTCGGGTCTGCTGAGCCACAGAAGCCTCAGATTTAGCTCCCTAGAAGTGAATAATTCAGTAAATATCATTCCATGCCTTTCGCTTCACTGGTATGAAGTCTTAGTCAAGCACATTAAGATTGATAGCAACAGATTCACAAGTGGCAGATTAGTATTTTTCAGGATTTTTAAGATGCTGAATATATTCACATCCAGCTAACCCCGTTTGGGCTGACGTTTCTTGGCATTATCTGTCAGGGGGATGAAGGCCAATCACATTAAGTCATTTGGAAGTCATTTAAAAAAGGGAGGTCTGAGAAGACGTCAGGATTAACATGAGTGAAGCATTCTCAAACCCCTTTTTTTAAAAACACAAACTGATTAATCAGAGAAGCATAACATTCGTAGATGTGAATGTGCACTTGATCTTTGGTATAAAAAATGTATTGGGTCTTTCAGAGTGCGTAGCTTTCTGGAAATAGCTAAATGGAAACATGATGTGATTACTTAAGAGTTGCGGTTCACAATGTAGTGTTAATTAAAGTCACACAACAATCCAGAGCAAGCGAAGCCCTATTGGAAAGTTGAATGAGCCTTGTTTAAAGCAAAATCACCAGTAAATACTGCAATAGACAAGGCTAACCATTATAGTGCTGAGAGCCTGGACATCCTGTAGTCTGCAGAGCAAACTAATTTCATCCGCTTGTATCTGGGATCTTGTTCTTTCGGTCCTGACCCATAGCTTGGCGAAGGTAGGAACGACGATTGACCGGTAAATTTATGCTCACAAGGAAATTTTTAACACGTTCAAAATATGATGGCGACAAGAAGCGCTGTTTGCGAGCATTAATGGGACATTAACGTGAAAAATCAAGTTTTGAGGACTTTTAGCCATGTTAAAATGCTAATTCCTGACCAAACACATCACAGTAATGGTGTTTTCATCCATTCGCCCCTCTATGAGAAGTTCTAGCCCCTCCCAATCTGAAAAAACAAGTGGCTGCTCACTTTATGACGTCATTAGGTGTCGACCCACCCCCTCAACGCCTATGCGGACTAAACACAGTCACACACCCACTTTCTCTGAGCCCTCCATGCTCGCAGGATTGTGATAAAAGTAGGCTTTATCATTAGACATACTGTCAAATTGAATTAAAAGCAAACAATTAGCCTATCCTTCACATTTGCAATGCCAAAGTCCAATGACAACTGGCCGTCATAAAATCCCATGTGTTCTGGCTGACACCTCTGTAAACTACAAGTAAACCTTTTGCGCTGTTGAATCTAACTGAACAAATGGTGTAGTGTTTAGCGTGCTCGCCTTGTAAGCAGCAGGTACCCGGTTTGTGTCCCGCTCTGTCATGTTTCAGTTTTGTTTGGGTTGGATTTTTGTTTTATTTTGGTGAGTGTTGGTTGTCTGGTGTTATTGTGTTTTTCCCCAGTCTCGTTATGGTTAACCTTGTCCACCTGCGTGTGTCTTCCCTTCCCGGTGTGTGTTGCTGATTGGTTCCCCCTCCCTGCTGTGTCTCCCAGGTGTGTCCTGTTAGTGTCTGATTAGTGTTGGTATAAGGGAATGGTGTTTGTTTCACGCGGGTGTGGGAGCATTGTATATGTTGCTGTGTAGCACTGTACCTTACTTTGTCCTTGTGTGGTAATTAGTAGTGATGGAGAAACTGTAGCTTTCTGAATCAGTGAATCAATATGAAGCAGTGTGTTAAAATGGTTCAGTGTCAGGAAGCATTTGCCACGAATCAGTGTGGTGAGTCACGACACTGCTTCACCACTGCTTTCTGTACCACTGAAGCAATTGTGTTGAAATGGTCCAGTGCTTCGAGGCATTCAGTGTGGTGACATGACATCTACTGGCCAAAAATATATTTATTTATATTCAGCAAAAAGGCAAAGCGTCATTAAAAAAATAAGATACTGTTGTGTCAGTTTTAAATGAAAAAGTGAAATACTTGTGCAACAGAAAACTGATGATGGTATTTGAATAAAATGCTTGGGACGGGGATTTTGGCGTTTCATTAAAAACACAATTTATGCAGCATTTGGTTTCAGTCGGTTTTGACCTCTCCGGCTTTGGAGAAGATCTTTTTGGGGATTTGATTTATATTACAAATCAGTGCATTATATTGTGTGAATGAATGCCTACAATATGTGCAATTGCGAATTAATCTATTGTGTAATAATGTAACTTCTCCTCTACTATAAAATAAAGGGAAGAGATATTTACTTGGAAAAAAAAGTATATTGTAAATTTTACAAGGAGGGTTCGGGGTATAATTTACCAGTTTATTTATTTAAAAAAAAAAAAAAAAAGTTACTAGAGTGTTGGAGCGAACTCAAGAGCTTCAGCTTGGTAGATAGGCACTCTTATCATGTGAGCCATTTAGTCTGGCTGTTTGCCACCATAGGATAAAGTATTTCTGGTGACTAAACGGGGCAAAAACGATCTCGCGGTACGAGGACCTGACACCAGCAACACAGCAGAAATGGCGTGGCTCAGGCTACTAGTGTGGCTGTCACCCAATCTGAAGGTTATGGGTTCGTTCCTCAAGCCTTCAGTACTTTTTTCATTTAAAAAACAAACAAAAACTGCTAAGATGTACTAGGAACACTTAATTTTGGAGCGATAACACTTTCCTAGTTTATTTTTCTCCAAGTAAATATTACTCATTCAGTGCATCCTTAATCCTCGTTCTCAATGACAATGCGTGCAAAAGCGCTCCTCTTCTCATACCACAATCTTGCTCCGAAGCCCCTCCCAGTCACGACAGTCACGGTCAACACGAGTGTACGTAACAATGCTTCGCTTCCACGGTCACGTGATTTTTCCACCGAACGAAGCACAGCATCGGAACAACGTATTGAGACACTTCTTGTCGCGAGCGCTCGACACTTGCCAAGCGTCTGCTTCGAGTGTGACGTCACTAGATGTTCCACTGAATCCAGCGAGATATCGAGACGACCGATTGTGACACTTCTGCAGCGAGCGCTCGACACTTGTCTTGAGCGTCTGCTTCGAGAATAACATCACTAGGTTAGTATGGGCAAATGAAGCCTCATGAAGCAATGAAGCTTTGCAGCCAATTGGTTTGCACATGTAGCAAAGCTTAATGGTGCTTCATTTACTCTGTGGCGCCATCAAGTAGTCTAAGCCCAAGAGGCCAACATTGTTAAGAATTCAATGGCTGTTTGCTTAAGACAAAGATATGAATGTGCTTGTGTTAGTAATTTAGTATGTGAACAAAATACAAGTGCTAAGGATAATTAGTTATTCATTTTTATTTAGAAATAATAAATTTCCCACAGTGGCTGGCTTTAAACGGTTTCTTTTTTTGGACAATTTTTCACCAGCTTTAGAAAATATTCTTTCACAAGGCACAGATGAAGCTGGGGTGCAGAGAAATGCGAATGCCAGTTTATATAAATTTGTTTAGGTATTTTTATGTGTCTCCCAGTACACTAATGGATTTTAATTCTGTAATGTTTGCAGTGCGCAGCAAACGTCGGACCACTCCCGAAGCGTTCACGTGACTCGGCCAGCGAGGCTTCACACGTCATCATTTCCGGGTTTTGCTGAAATGACGCGTTCCTCGGTACAAGCTTCGTGGAAACGCCCCTCCCATTAGTTGACACAAGCTTCGGAGCCTCGGCCCATTTTGTCCCATCACGAGTTAGTGCTGTGTATGTCAATACGTTTAATCAAGTTTCTCTTAGACTGGTCTCGTCTCTAGTTTGGTCAAGTTTATTCTACGCTCGAGTCAAGTCTCTCTACGTTCTGGTCAAGTGTCACTCCTCGTCAACTCAAGTGTCTCTCCCCATCTACGCTAAGGCATCCACGCCAAGTCATCCACCCACGCCTCACCACGCCAAGTCTTCCCATTATGCCATGTCTCCACACCCTTCCAAGTCCTCACGTCATACCAAGTTTGCCCACCTTCGTCCTGCCAAGCCTGCTCCCCATCACGTCGTGCCAGTCCAATTTCAGTTTAGTTAATAAAGTCATTCTCATTCCTGTTTGTCTCCCTGCCGTATTTCTCCGCCTTTGGGTCCACGCACCAATGTTACAAAGTCAGTAACATTGGTCAATCATTGAAAAGGTTTTGCAAATCATTGCTTTTTGTTTTTATTTCCATTTTACACAATGTCGAAATGTTATTGGTGTAATGAATAGGGATGTAACGATGTCCAAACGTCACGATATATTATCGCGATATGAAGCTCACGATACGATAATTATCACGCTATTGTGGGGAGGTTGGCGACATTAAAAAAAGATCACGATACTGTAAAAAAAAAAGCACTTAAAAAAAATCACACAATATTTTGCTTTTGTACATAACAGCCATGTTATGTTATTATGTTATGTTGTTAATGCACGCACACATTGAGTTCCTCCACATATTGACTCCCTTCGTCTGACAATTAGTGTAGATTTTCAGCATAGAAGAGCCAAAACATCCGCAATGAAAATTAAATTGCATGAAAAAAACTAGCCACCAGAGGGTGCTAGAACTGCACAAATGGACATCAACTTGACTTTTTTCAACAGATGTGTTGCATTTAAATATTGTGAACATGATGATGACGATATTGTGGCAGTTTCAATATCATGATAACACAATATTGCGCGTTTCGTTACATCCCTATTCACAAGCATATTAAGCTCCCCTTCATGTGACCATAAATGTGGATTTTAAACATAAAAAGGCCAAAACATGCCTTGTGAAAATTAAATGCACTAAGAAACTAGCCACCAGAGGGTGCTAAAACTGCAGAAATTGAAATTAACCCATATTTTTAAACAGATTTGTTTCTTTTAATATTGTGACATGATGACGACGATATATTGTGGCAGTTTGAATTAGTGTTGTTCCGATACCGATTTTTCGCTCCCGATACCGATACCCAGCTTGCAGTATCGGCCGATACCGATACCATACCGATACTTAAGATTTTTTTTCCTCAACATGAAAAAGCTGTCCTGCCATTGGTTCAGAGCATTCAAGGGCCAATAGGATATCTTAGATCGGCATGCAGTGAACATGTCATATATCAGTGAATGTTGTGCACGAGCAAGTCACAAGATGCTGCATCCAAAATCCTATGTTAGCGTTGGAATTAATGGTTTCGGCATGTTACTTGTGAGTAGTCACCGATACCGATACCACTGTTTTTATGCAGTATCAGCACCTCTGCCGATACCAGTATCGGTATCGGAACAACACTAGTTTGAATATGATGCTATCACAATATTGCCATTATCGTTACATCCCTAGTCATGAATAGAGGTGTGTGGAGATGCACATGACTGCGTAACCTATTGTAAGATTATTTCGATCCTTGAAACTAATACATCAATTGTAAAGCAATACATTTCACATAAAATGATCACGGCATTTCACATATGGGGAAAATAATGAGTTACATTACTCTGTTTATGGGGGAAAAAAAACACACAAAAAACAGCGGTATCAAAGCCTGTAGTTTAAATGCCAATATTCCCATCACTGGAAGTACTGGGGAAAAAAAAAAAAAACACTTGCAGAAAAAGTTCAAGCATATTACTCAACAAGAAAATCCAAGAACAAGGCAAAGTACAAGACAAGGCCGAGGCGAGTTGAGGTAACAAGGTGTCCAAACTAACCGCTTGAACACAGAGGTGAGCAAGCAAATAGTCTGACAACTGACAAGCACGCCGAGCTGCCTTTTGAAAGCAGCCCGATCACAGAAGAGCTGCAGTTGTTGCTTGAGGATCCACCCGCTGCCAATCAAGCTGGGCTGAAAGCAAAACAAGCCTGAGATCACAGACATGACAATTGGAATTGAAGTTTTTCTTAATTTATGTTTCCAATGAGTTATTACCTGATGTGTTGCAATGTGGATTTGACTAGCTCGCAGATGAAGGAAGAAGCAAAAATACTTTGCGAATCAACAGCCAGATTTTACATTTTATTACACCATTTTGTGTTTGTTTTTTTTGTCTTTTTTTTTTTTTTTTTTTTTTTTTACATAATGCCATTTTAATACCCACACAGTGGAATCTAAATATTTTTATAAAAGCCGAAAATGATTTAGTTTACTACTTTTAGTTATGTGCTTTTTTATATTATTTAACTTTGGGGGGGGGGTTTCCACATTGGTGTGTTTGATTAACAATCAGTCCTATATGTATTAGGGATGTAACGATAAATATAATATCGTGATATTAAAATTGCCACAATATCATCGTCGTAATGTTCACAATATTTAAAAGGAAAACATCTGTGAAAAAAAGTCAGGTTGATTTCCATTTGTGCAGTTCTAGCACCCTCGAGTGGCTAGTTTATTAGTGCAATTTTCATTAGGGATGTTTTGGCCTTCTATGTTTAAAAACTATGCTAATTGATGAAGGGAAACCTAATTTGCTTGTGAAGCGATCAATGTGTGCTTGCATTAGCAAGTAAGAGCCTCAATATTGTTATTAGAGATTGTAGGTGGTTTATATGCATTGCTGTAATGTACAAAAGCACAATATTGTGCTTTTTTTAGTATGAGCTCTTTTTTTTTTTTTTTTTTTTACAATATTGTGATATTTATTAAATAACCCCCCCCCAAACACACACCCACACAATATGCTAATTGTCCTATCGTGACATTTATATCGTGATATCGTATCGTGATGTTTGCATATCGTTACATCCCTAATATTTCTACGTTTTCTATTAATATTTTATTAATATGTACCTTTCAAGAGCCTCAAGGAAGCTATGCAACAACAAAACAACAATCGGAACAGAATTATACAATAAAAGAAAAAATGAAGAAGTGAGTTAGTGAGTTACTCCTGTAAAAAAATAATTATGGTTGAATGTTGGGCTCCTTTACCCACCTTCGAATTCTTTTTCCACAGTTGACGATTCAAGGTTGTCCCCACAACAATGAGACGATATGCCGAGCGCATCTGCGGTGGACACTGACACACATGCACATTCACAATTCCACGCACAATCCTGTTTTTCACCGCCTGTGTCTGGACCCCACATTTATTCCCCATGACATCACGCTGTGATGCAGAGCGCTCGCAAACTGAGTTGCTAGTTTACCTTGGTTCCGTCATGACCCCGCCCAATCCATCATTGAGTCTGGTCTGCTGACCTGAGGCACCGGGCAGGTGTGTGGGGGTGCAAGAGCTCAGCGAGATAAGGTGGGGCAAGACCATTGAGAGATTAAAAACAAATAGAAGAATCTTAAAGTTGATTCTAAATTTCACGGGCAGCCAGTGAAGAGAGGCCAGAATAGGGGTTATGTGTTCCCTCTTCCGGGCACCAGTAAGGAGACGAGCAGCAGCATTTTGGACAAGCTGAAGACGCTGGAGGGAGGACTGGCTGATTCCAAAATAAAGTGCATAGATGTAACAAAGGCATGGATTACCATTTCTAAGTGCTGCTGAGATTTTTTTTTTTACCTTAGCCAGCTGCCTAAAATGAAAGAAGCTGGATTAGACAACAGCGGCAATTTGCCGGTCCAGTTTAAAGTCACTGTCCATCTTGGCTTTAGATAGTGTGCCAGAGGACCCAAGTCGGCAGGATGAGAAGAGCCGCTGGAACAAAAGACCATCACTTCTGTTTTCTTCTCATTGAAGTTCAAGAAATTTAAAGCCATCCAGGCTTTGATTTCTTCCAGACAGGACAAAAGAGGCCTCAATGAGAAAGCGTCCTTTTTACTAAGCGGGACATAGATCTGACTGTCATCTGCATAGCAGTGAAAAGAGATCCCATGTTTTCTAAGGATGGAGCCCAAGGGCAGTAAATATAATGAGAACAGAATGGGCCCCAATACAGATCCTTGTGGAACACCATATGACAGTGGGGCGGTGCGGGACTCGGGGCACCCAAGGCGAACACAGAATGTTCTGTCGGCCAAGTAGGATCAAAACCACTCAAGAGCACTACCACCAATGCCCACCTGGTGCTGTAAACAAGCCAACAGAATACTGTGGTCCACTGTATCAAACGCTGCAGTCAGATCTCACAATACGAGACATACATAGTCTCCAGTGTCATTTGCCAGGAGGATGTCATTAAAAACTCGTAACAGGGCTGACTCTGTGCTCTGCATCTTCTTAAAACCTGACTGGAAAATCAAACAAGCTTTAGAAATAAGATCCATCAGGTATAAAAAGGTATTCCACGAGCTTGTTACTAATTGATTGATTGCCATTTTGCACTACATGTACAAGCTGTCTATATTTCAGGAAATGATCTATTTTAGCTGGTGACGGCGACTACTCAAAATAGACATGCTACTTGTCTAATAATAGCAGGGCTCAAACAAATCAAAACCAAGTTGGTTGATATCTTTGTGACAGTTGATTGGTGTGTCTTGACAGTAGATAACAGAAGCTGTGAATTAATTTTGCCAAAGTATATCTGAACATTCGTGACAATGAGATGTTCATTTTTTTCCCCCTTTGAAGTGAAACCTGAAACAAAATATTTTGAAGCGCTACGAATAAGCCGAATAGTTAATTTGCACAGTTTTAATTCAACAGTCACACATTACAGTAATTCACACATTTAATGTCAAACTGTAACAACTAAAATATGATTTCAATAAATACTGCAAAAATAATTGATGGTCATTACTCGGGCTGTGCAGATCGATCTAAGTATCAATAAAATCGATACTAACATGAGCATCGGTATCATATCGTTACCAGAGTGCTAGTATCGATATTTTACATTTATTTATTTATTTTGGTTTCTCATGGATCCCTTGTGCAATTCCTTTGTAGCACACGCACATGTGCCAGCCTGCCAATCACAGTGGTAGGCGGCACTGGTGGTAACAATTATTTTTACAGTGAATGACATAATACGAATGAAAAAGTATGAAAACGTTTGGGCACCCCTGATCATTTTCAAGATTTTCCTTTATAAATCATTGGTTGTTCGGATCAGCAATTTCAGTTAAATACATCATATAGCAGACAAACAGTGATATTTAAGAAGTGAAATTACATTTATAGGATTTACAAAATGTGTGCAATAATTACTTAAACAAAAGTAGGCAGGTGCATAAATTAGGGCACCCCAACAGAAAAATTACATCAATATTTAGTAGATCTTCCTTTTGCAGAAATAACAGCCTCGAAACGCTTCCTATAGCTTCCAATGAGGGTCTGGATTCTGATTGAAGGTATTTTTGTCCATTCTTCTTTACAAAACATCTCCAGTTCAGTCAGGTTTGATGATTTCCGAGCATGGACAGCCCGCTTTAATCACGCCACAGATTTTCAATAATATTCAGGTCTGGGGACTGAGATGGCCATTCCAGAACGTTGTACTTGTTCCTCAGCATGAATGTCTTAGTAGAATTTGAGCAGTGTTTAGGGTCGTCGTCTTGTTGAACAGAGGTTAATGAATTTTTAGCATCTGTCATTCAGCAATCGTCAACAGTCAGGATCATCTTCTTCTTCAATCTGTCAATATCTGAAGTTCAACAGCATTGTAATCATCAATCTGTCATTCGCCATGCATCGGCGCACCGCCATCATTGACAGACTGACGGACAGCGAGGAACATATCTAAGTTAGATGCACATACAGTGGTACCTCCTTTTTTAAATATCACCAACCTCCCCACACTATCGTGACAATTATCGTATCATGACGTTTGGATATCGTTACATCCCTAATCGATACTGCATTAAAACAGTGGTATTGGCATCAGTGACTACTAACAAGTAACATGCCGATACCATTAATTCCAAGGCTAATATAGGACTTTGGATGCAGCATCTTGTGTCTTGCTCGTGCACGACATTCACTGATAGGTGACATGTTCACTGCATGCAGATCTAAGATATCCTATTGGCCCTTGAATGCGCTAAACCAATGGCAGGGCAAACTTTTCATGTTGAGAAAAAACAAAACAAAAAACTTAGGTATCGGTATGGTATCGGCATCGGCCGATACTGCAAAGCTGGATATCGGTATCGGGAGGCAAAAAACGGTATCGGAACAACACTTGTATCTATAACATATCTACGTATAACACACATAGACACATATCTATTATCTATTTTACATACAGACGCATTGACACGTATTGACAAATTTGACGTCTGTCATTGGGATACATTAATTGACGGTGTGACGGATTGATGATTACATTGATGGAAGGAAACCGACTTCCGTCAAAGGTTAATTCGTGCTATTTTTTATTTTTTTAAGTCAGCCGTCAATCGCCAATCGTCAACTGCAAACTTTTAATACTAGACTTATGAAGACCAGAGAGCAATATGTTGCAGTGGTCGAGTCCACACGTTACAAACGCATGAATTATAATCAATGTGTCTAGCAGGTACGATAGGATGAATCTTAGCAATACTGGTAAAAAGAATAAGCAGTTGTAATATATGTGCATTTGAAAAAAAGCGTTGAGTCGAATATAACAACCACATTTTGAACTGAGTCACTTTGTGTGATAGTAAATCTATTGAGGTTTAGGGTGGTGTTCATAAACAGGTGTCATTAGCCGGGTTTACATGGAGCCATGTATTCCGATTAGACTGAATCCGAACGGCCAAACGGAATGACAATGCGCCATATAAACGCCTCGATCGGAATGAAAAGGCTGAACCCGAATGCAATTTCATTTGGAATCACAGGGGTGGTATATTCCTTTTTTCAATCCGAACGAGTGTCATGTATGCAACTCAATCCGAATGAAGAGGCTGCGTGCGTCAACGCGCACGCTCTGCCTGGACGTAAATACGTCATGACATCATTGTTTCCACCTACTAAAATGGTGGCGTCTTCCCAGTGCTTGTCTACGAGGGGAGAACTTGTTTTTAACAAGATGTTGCTTCAATAAAAGTGTTAACACTATCAAAACTACTGTGCTAAATGACAAATTAACTCCATCTTGATAAATCATGTGATCGATGTCCGCGGGGCTGATCTGATTAAACGGTGGGCATGAAAACGTAATAGCTCATGTCCCATGTAAACAGGTGACCACAGCTTCATTCGGAAATAGTTCATTCGGAATGACTAAAAAGTCTCCATGTAAACCCGGCTAATGATGAGTGGGACCAACAATCCACATCTCGGTTTTATCGGGGTTCAGGAGCAAAAACATAAACAACATCCATTGTTTAATCTCGGCAAGGCATGCCTCCAGATTACAGCAGTTGTGCAGGTTTGTTATTTCTAAAGGCAGATATAAAGTTGGGCCCAAAAGCATTTGGACAGTGACACAAGTTTTGTTATTTTCGCTGTGGACAAAAATATATCTAAGATACAATCATATAATCAATATAGAATTAAAGTGTAGACTCTAAGACTTTAATTTGAGAGTATTGGAGCAGAGGTTTAGGAATTACAGCTCTTTAAAAAGTAGCTGTCTCTTTTTCAGGGGACCAAAAATAATTGGAAAGTTGACTCAGAAGGCTACAAAAAATAAAAAAATAAAAACATGGTCCCTACCCTCATTAACCTGTCATCAAATACGCAGTTAAAAAGTCTGGAGTTGATTCTAGGTTTGGCGTTTGCATTTGGAAGCTGTTGCTGTGAACACATAACATGCTGTCAAATGAGCTCTCAATAGGGGTGAAACAGCCCATCCTGAGGCTGACAAAAAAAAAATAACAAAACCATCAAAGAGAGAGCAGAAATGTTAAGTGTGGCCAAATCAACAGTTTGGGTACATTATGAGAAAAACATGCACTGGTGAGCTTGTGACCTCAAACAAGGCCTAGACATCCATGAAAGACAACAGTGGTGGATGATCACAGAATCCTTTCCATGGTGAAGAAAAACCCCTTCACAACATCCACTCAAGTGAAGAACACTCTCCAAGAAGTAGGTGTATCAATATGTAAGTCTACCATAAAGAGAACACATCATGAGAGTAAATACAAACGATTAACCACAACGTGCAAACTATTCATCAGCCTCAAAAATAGAAAGGCCAGAATTGACTGCCAAAAACTTTACGGTCAGTCCAGGTCTGGAACAGCATTCTTTGGACAGATGAGACTAAGATCAACCTGTACTAGAATGACGAGAAGAAGAAAGTTTGGAGAAGAATTGGAACAGCTCCTGATATAAAGCAGACATCTTCTGGAAACATGGTGGTTGGTCAATTGTGTTTTTGATGATATGGCAAAAGACACAAGCAGCCCGATGAATTCTGAGGTGTATCGGGATATAATTTCTGCTCGGATTCAGCCAAATGCAGCAAAGTTGATTGGACGGTGCTTCATAGTAGAGATGGACAGTGATCCAAAACCTACTGCAAAAGCAACCCAGGAGGTATTTTATTTTATTTTATTTTATTTATTTATTTATTTATTTATTTTTAAAGCAAAGAAGTTGAATCTTCAATGGTCGAGTTAATCACTCGACCAATCGAGCATGCATTTCACTTTCTCACGGCAAAACTTGAGGCAGAAAGACGTTCAAAGATAAAACAACTGAAGACAGCTGCATTAAAGGCCTAGCAAAGCATCACAAAGTAGGAAACCCAGCGTTTGGTGATGTCCATGGGTTCCAGACTTCAGGCACTCATTGCCTGCAAAGGATTCGCAACAAAATATTGAAAAGTACCATTTTACTTTGTTATGTTTATGTGTCCAATTACCTTTGAGCCCCTGAAATAAGGAGCATTTGCATAAAAATAAGCTACAATTCCTACATGCTTAATCATATATTTCTGTTTAACCTCTTGAATTAAAGCTTAAAGTCTGCACTTTAAATCCAATGTGGTGGCATGCAGAGAGCAAATCATGAAAATTGTGTCACTGTCCACATACTTTTGGGCCTAACTGTATATGCTAAATGGCCAAGTACAGAACCCTGTGGGACTCCACACGAGAGGTCACATTGCCATGGGTTACTTGGTGCAGCTTCTCTGAGAAGTAAGAACTAAACAACAAAAGTGCTGAGCCTGAAATACCAATACATGAAAACACTTAAGTTGTGGGCCCTGAATCTATAATCTATGAAAGTTTGACATTTTGACTGGAATTACAGAAATGATTCAACTTTTTGAGGATATTCAATTTTTTTTTTTTTTTTTTTTTTTTTTACAAGCACCTGTAAGGAGTTGCCAGAGCCTACTGTAGGACATGTGATGACATTTTTGGAGTTTTGAAGACTTCCTTTAGCATCTTATCTGTCTAATCTTGACATGAACTTGCTTCAATGGTTGGACCTGGAAACACTGACAGCTTTGACAGTTGGACAGTGGTATAGTTGATTTCAATTTCTTATGAGATCTTTTCAAGTCCCTCACAAGACACATTTGCTGCAAAAGTCTGCTTTCAGAAAGCCTCAGACAGGTCTTTTGATCTCACCATGGTGTTCATACTGACGTCGACAGACAGGAGCACACCAAACTCAATCTCTGAGGTTTAAATAGGGAAAGTCGCCTTAAACATGCTGAGCAACAATTTTGATCGATTGAATGTGAACCTGATTGAATGTGAACCTGATATGATACACCTCACCTTTGTGTGATTGCAGCCCATTTGAAGGGGGAAGAAACATGGCTTCCTTATTTATTCCTCACCAAATATTACTTCTTTTTTTTTTAGACCATATACACTTATTTTATATTATTATATTGAAGTTTTACTTGTGTAGTTATTTGACTTAAATCTCTAATTATTGTTAAAACTGATATTAATTAATATCCGTATACAAGAGTTACCGACAACCCTTTTTACAAATTGTTCAAGTTTTGTACAAGACACACTGCCTCTAGTTAGATTTTTGCTTATGCAATGTGTGAGCAAACAGATCGGAGTGCTGTGCGTCTATGGAGCGAAATTTGTGTCTTTATTTTCAATCAAACAAAAAAGGAATTTGCAATATAAAAAAAAAAATCAAACAAAAAGGGGATTTGCAACCTCAAATAAATTTCTATCAACCAAAAAAGGAATTTCAAAAAAAAAAAAAATTCCAACCAAAAAAAAATAATAATTCAAACAAAATTAATGAATTTTTATTAAAATAAAAACTTTTACAAGTAATTTTTTTGGTTTTGGTTGCAAATCTGTTTTTTACTTGCGAATCTGCGAGTCAGCGTCTTTGCTTTGCCGCTGCAAGCTCATGACTGCTGTGTGTTTTATCATCAACTGAATTTCTACAATGCCGTCAGTGTTGTACAGCGCACATTTCGAGGAAGACTCGTTTGACCCGCTCCCGGCCCTGAAGCTGTCACTTGGCTATAATGTGGGGTAAGAACTACAATCTAGAAAGTTAACAGCACTTATTTTAGCAGCTCATGGCAAAAATAACCACTGCCAAATTAATATACAGTCAATGAAAAGGTATCAATTTCTAATGAGGAACTGCTAGCTTTCCATTTGTTTATTTTATTTTGCATTATGTATTGTGCTGTGCATATGTGTTGAAGTTAACAACAGCTCAAACTTTGTTTCAGATGGTGGATGAGATGCTTATGGAGTGAGTATGAGTCGAATGAAACTGCTACACAGGCGACATGTTTGGAAGATGATTTGGGTGTTGTATCTGGTGTTTGCATCCAAAATGTGAGTAAATTTATTGTACAATATACATGATTGATAACACACCAATTTATGGAAAAACAAATTACTCACCCCACCTAGTGTTCAAATTTGTCATGTACATGTAATTTACAAATGTATTGTGCATTTTTCAAAGAATAAAATGGCTGTATAGGTGTAAATATTACCTGCATTTCAACATAGTTTCTTATTTAAAAATTGCTTTTTCTTTTTTAAAGCAAAAAGAAGCTTCATGTCAAGCCTTGCCCTCAACAAGAACCGTAGCAGTCTCAATTTGAGCTAAAGGACATCAAAAGGGTAAGGATAGTTATTGTAATAATTGGTTTTGATCATCTCAAACAATATACTTTGCATGGTACATATGTTTATGGAATCATATTTTCAGGAGTGCAGACAGTTTTGTCCAGGCAGAGCTCTTTTGGTGACCGTGGAAACTCAGACCCTCCATGCACACCAGATCCAGGATGTTACAAATAAACTGGGTGCTATCCCAAGTACAGTACAGGAAAGGAGCATCTACAGGACTGTCTCAGAAAATTAGAATATTGTGATAAATTCCATTATTTTCTATAATGCAATTAAATAAGCAAAAATGCCATACATTCTGGATTCATTACAAATCAACTGAAATATTGCAAGCCTTTTATTTTTAATATTGCTGATTATGGTTTACAGCTTAAGAAAACTCAAATATCCTATCTCAAAATATTAGAATATTTCCTCAGACCAAGTAAAAAATAAAATAAAAGCCATAATATTCTAATTTTCTGAGACGGTCCTGTATTGTGTGCAAAGTCCTGGGACAGCCAACATTTCATATGTATTTTTTCTTTGAAATATCAACATCCACAATTAGAATTCAACAATCTAATCACAACATAGTGGGGAAAAAGTAGGAACAGAAATGAAAGTTAATTCTAATTATTTTGCATATATGTACAACACGATTAAATAATTCAATGGGTATATTATTACAGAATATGTGGAGGATCTTAAGAAGATTGTGGAGACCATCTGTCAGGGGGCCAATCTGGATGAGGACACACTCCTTGAAAGCTGCCGCTGGACCAGGAAATGCAGAACGAACGCCGACCACTGTGTGCAGACTTTCAGAAGCCAGACTAGGCAGAGGCTGTGCGGTCATACAATTCACACTTTACTTACCGTTAACTTTTTCAGTGGAGTAATAGCTGAGTTTTAGACATGACAATTTCAGACTCGGATATTGGATTTTGTGACCAATTGTAGGAAGCGCAATGAGCTACTGCCTTTCGATATTTTATTTTTTATTTTTGTGGGAGATGAATCACTGGATAGCAAGATGCAATTTGTACATTTGTAAAATAAAATTGTAAATTTATAGGCATAGCTGATTGTTCTCTATTTGTTCATTTATAATTTGGATGAAAAGAAAAAGGCATGCATTTCTTTTGTATAATTGTATTTATTTACCTTTTTCCTTTTTCCTTTTATTATTTTTTTGAACATATAAACAAATGAACAGCAGAAATAAAACAGAAAACAACAACAATCAAAAGAGAAGAAAATCCCAATAAAATAATCATCCAATCAATCATAACTTACATGTTCAAAAGGGAGTAGGAAGAAGTTAAAAACTTATCTAGTCCTACCCCTTTTACTCAATATATTTAAACTTATTTCATTATTAATACAATTTTAATTTACTAATTATTAAAAAAAATATATATATAAAAAAATAATAATAATAATAAATGATATATAAAATCCAAGTTATATATATATATATACATATATACATACATACACACATATATATATATATATACACATATACATACATACATATACACACATATACACAAGTGCACTTAACATATTCACATTTACCAAAACATATATACATAAATTTACTAAACATATACCATAATACCTATCTAGATCATTTACACATACTCACATGTACATTTTTCATATTCTGGTCTGACATAGATAATTTTTTTGTACTTTACTTTTAAACATTTTTTTAAACTCCAGCATTGAGTCACAATTTTTCAGAGCAATTTCCAAATGATTCCACAGATCAACACCTTTTACAGATACACACCTTTGCTTAATATTTGTTCTTATTTGGGGTTTTTTGTACACACTTGTACCCCTTATATCATAAGGACTGTGTCTAATTTCAAATAACTTCTGAGTACTGTGGCAGAGTAAATTGTTATAAACTTTATACATTATTTGTGCTATTTTAAAATCCACCAAGTCATAAAATTTCATTGCATTTAATTTAATAAATAGTGGATGTGTTGGTTCTGTATATTTTGATCCATTAATAATTCTTATAGCTTTCTTTTGCAATTTGAAAACGGTGTTAGTATTTGTTTTATATGCCATTCCCCATAATTCCACACAATAGGTCAAATATGGTAATAATAGTGAACTATATAATATATATAATGATTTCATGTTTAAAACATCCTTACTTTTATAGAGTATCCCTATGATTTTTGACATTTTCCTTTTAACAGTTTCTATGTGTGGCTTCCAACATAATTTATCATCGATAATAACTCCAAGGAATTTATTTTCATTCACCCTTTCTATTTCAATTGAATTCACCATAATTTTAACTTGATGTGTGATTTGTCTAGTGCCAAATACTATGAACTTGGTTTTATTTAAATTCAATGATAATTTATTTACATCAAACCATTTTTTTATTATATTCAATTCATACTCCACAGTAGTCAGAAGCTGCTTCAGGTTTTCTCCTGAACAATAGAAAGTTGTATCATCAGCAAATAAGACACTTTTCAATATTTTTGAGACATAGCAAATATCATTTATGTACAGTATAAATAATTTAGGGCCAAGCACAGACCCTTGGGGAACTCCATGAGTGATCTTCATGTGTTCTGATTGTACATTATTAAACTGCACATACTGATATCTATTTTCCAAATAACTTTTCATCCACTTATAAGCTAAACCTCTTATTCCATATTTATTTAATTTATTCATTAATATAGAATGATCTATAGTATCAAAAGCTTTTTTTAAATCCATAAAAATCCCAACAGTAAATTTTTTATTATCTATTTCGGTAGATATTGCTTCTACAAGCTCCATGACTGCCATTGAGGTGGTCCGTTTTTCTCTAAACCCATATTGGGTTTCACTTAAGAGCTTATGTTTCTCAATAAAATTATCCAATCTATATGAAAATAATTTTTCTAGAATTTTTGAGAACTGTGGCAACAATGATATTGGTCTGTAGTTATTAAACGTGTGTCTTTCTCCACTTTTATGAACAGGAATGACTTTGGCTATCTTCATTTTTGATGGAAATATACCAGTTTTAAATGATAAATTACAAATATATGTAAAAGGTTGTACAATATATTTCATAATACTTTTAACTAATGTCATATCAATGTTAAGACAGTCAGTAGACTTTTTATTTTTTAATGTTTTCACAACATTTAATACTTCTATATCATTAACATCATTAAGAAACATTGTGGATGAATTATTTACAATGTTCTTATCTATTTCACGTTTGTTTCTTGGCTCTGGGATTTTGTTTGCCAAGTTACTGCCCACGTTAACTAGATATTCATTAAAATTATTAGCTATGTCAGAAATTTCATCAATTACCATATCGTTATCTTTTATAAAATATTGTGGAAAATTTGTTTTTTTAGAACTTTTTTTAATTACATGATTTAGTGTTTTCCATATTTCTTGTGTATTGCTTTTATTCTGTTCTAATAATTCATGGTAATAATCTTTCTTTCTTATTCGAATAATATTTGCTAATTTATTTTTATAGATCTTGTACTTTGTTTCAGCTTCCACAGTTCTCAATTTAATAAATCTTTTATATAAATTATTTTTCTTTTTGCATGCATTCTGTATTCCCTTCGTCATCCATGTCTTATTTGGACCTTTATACTTTCTTGTAATTTTAATTGATGGACAATGTTTATTATATAAAGAAATAATGGTTGACTGAAATTCACTATATGCAATATCAGGATCGTTATTTGAATAAACCTCAGACCAGTTGTGTTTCTCTAAATCCAACTTAAAGGCAGCCATGGAACGTGTTGTTCTTACTCTAGTTTCAAATGTGTAAGTAGTCGGCTTCATTTTTTTATCAAAATAATCATAAAAAATTGCAAAGATCGGGAGGTGATCACTTATATCGTTAATAAGGAGTCCACTTTCTATTTTAAGGTCAATTTTATTTGTGAATATATTATCAATTAGGGTAGCTGTATCGATTGTTATTCTACTAGGTTTTATAATAACAGGAAATAAACTATTACTATAAATCATATTTATAAAATCAGTTGTCTTCTGATGTCCATTAGGATTTAATAAATCAATATTAAAATCACCACACAATATTCGCAATTTTTTATCATTTGTATAACTAAGGATATCTGTTAACTTATCGTTAAATGTATCAAGACATGATCCTGGTGTCCTATATATACAACTTATAATTACGTTTGATATATTTTTTATGTGAACTTCAATAGTTACACATTCCATTACATTATCCACAGTAGTAGTTAGATGTTCAATTTTACTACATTTGAAAACCTTATCAACATATATTGCAACTCCTCCTCCCCTTCTGTTTTCCCTATTCATTGTAAACAATTCATATCCTTCCATTTCTATATCGCTTATTTTCTCATTATCAAGCCATGTCTCTGATATGGCTATAATTTGGAATTTATTTATTTTACTCAAGCATTTTTTAATTTCTGTAAAGTTTTTATATAGACTTCTACTATTAAAATGTATGATTGAGAATGCACGAAAATCCTTACTTACATTTACATTGAATTGCTCATCAGTGTGGTACTCGCAGGCAAGGTCATAGTTGTTACTACATAAAAATTTATCTGGATCAATGCCATTTTCTGGATCAGATCTCTTATGTTCCGTATAATCAAATATTTGTAATTTTTTTGTGTTTGGGTATAGATTTTCCATTCTAGTATTTGTCAACTTTTCGTCATCAAGTGTACTGTGTCTTCCTTCATTTTATTGATGAGTTGTGTTGGTGCAAGTGTCTGGGTGTGCTTGTACGGGGATGAATTATAAGCTTGTCGTATTTTAGGTAGGCAATATCTCCTCTTTCCCGTGCTGCTTTCATTTCTGGTATAAGTTCTTTCCGTTTTTTTCGAACAATATCAGTAAAATCCTCATTTATGTATATGTTTGTGCCCTTAAGATGTTTTGTTTTTTGTAGAATTTTTATTTTATCTTTGTACTTTTCAAATTTAACTGTAATTGTCCTGGGTCTGGTCCTCCCAGTTTCCCGTTTGCCAGTCCGATACACACGCTCCAATTCTATCTTGTCCTGAAATTGTAATTTATCTCTGAATAGTTTCATTACTTTATCTTCAGTGTCAGTCCATGTTTCTCCTGGTGATTCTTCAATTCCATCAATAATCAGATTGTTTCTTTTACACTGTCCTTCTAAATATTCCATTTTCTCATTTAAAATGATTAAACTGTCACATATTTTGTACATTTCAGTTTGCATGGTTTTACCGTTTTCAATGTGATTAATTTGAGTTGTTTTAAGATCATCCACCTCCTTTTGCGTATATTGCAGACTCCCCTTAACTTCTTGTAGTTCTCTGGTGATATTGTCAATGCGTGCATTAGTTGAATCCAGTATTATTTCAACAAATCCTTTAAATTGTTCCTGTTGTTGATTTAGGAGTGTATTGAAAAGTTCGTTTTGTTGTTGTAGCATTTTGTTTACCTGTGTGAGCGTTAAGTAGTCCTCCTCCGGTTTTGAGTCCTGTTTCTGTTTTGGTGGCATGTTGTTGTCCGAAGTATCCTGAGATTGAGGGGTCCCCCTCCTTCTCTTCCCCCTCGCCGTACTGCAGTCAACGTGTAAATGGCGAAAAACAACGATGCAGGCAAGCCCGTTGAACAAAACAGGCAAGCCCGCCAAGCAGCAGCAACCGAGAGACGATCAGGCAAGTCCGGTGCGCAACGACGACGGCGGAATTGGGCAGGCCCGGCGTCGAGTAGCTGCGGCGGTCGATTCACCAGGCAAGCCCCGGTGCGTAGCGACGATGGCAGAGCTGGTCAGGCGCCGCGTCGAGAAGCATCGACCGTCAATCCAGCCGACGAACCCGGCAGGCAGCTGCAACCAGAGACCCCGGCCCGCCGAACAGCAGCGACGGCGAAACAGGCTGGCGACAGCAGAACCGGTGGAACAGGCCCCCGAGCAGCGGCAACGGTTGTTCCGGCACGCAAGCCCGGCCAGCAGTCCCGACGGCGGAACCAGAAGCTCCGGCCCGCCGAACGGCCGCGACGGTGGGACAGGCAAACAAGCACAGTGAGCACGGTGATGGCAGAACTCTGGCGTGTTAAAGGATTTAAAAACGTCGTAAATCAAACGTTGTGAATTAAAACTTACAGACACGGGCCCCGTAACAGGGCCCGGTGATGTAGTTTATCTCCATATAATTAATGTCGAGCAGCAAGGCAGCAGCGTCACTTCACCAGCAGCGCACTTCCTTTATATCATATTTCGTGGTTTCCTTTGTAGTCATTCGATGGAAATGTTCTCCTTTTTACTGAAACTACACAAGAAGGAATCGGTAAGCGGTCTGCAAGACTTCCACACTGAGGCAGACCGCTTTGAACGTCCAGTGATGGGTGATGCACTGGTTCTGCTGCGCTCCGGACTCTGACAGCAAACACTCTCCTTCACTGTTGCCATTGCTACACAGTTACCACAGGAACACCTGCAACCAGACCCGTCACCAGAAAGAAATTGTAGGGGGGGCATTACCTTTTTTGGGGGGGGCACACTTTATCAACCTAAATCTAATGTTCATCAGGTTGAACAGCGGCATTGTGACAACTGCAAAAGTGTTCAGAAATATTTTCTGTCACTTAAAAGCGGCAGTTCGTTCTGAAATCTAAAAGACAAACTGAAAAAAAATGTGTAGTTCATTTTGCATTTATTCAACTCAAAAGTTCATTTGAAACAAATCCACTCTTCACTTCTGTAAACAACTATGTCCGAATGAATGACTCTGTGACCCAGCCCCTTCTATCTGGAATTGGCTAGCAGTTGCCTTCATTTGCGTGTTGGATTAGGGCTGTACGATATGGACAAAATTTCCTTTCATTTTTGCCAGACATCTCTATTCTTTGATCTTTGACTCAGCATGAGACTTCACATCATTTTACTTTTTTTATGGTGCCTTCTGTATTTTGTGTTATTTTATTTCTATACTTGTACAGATTTTTTTTTTTAGTATTTTATTTGCGTGTGTAGTGATTAGAACATAATTCACCCACGGAACGTTGGGACGAAGGGGGAGTTTGTTGGGATGAAAGGATAAAAGAACAAAATGTTGGTAGGTCTGTGAGCCTCGCGCAGAGTGAGTTGTTGTTGCTGTTAAACGATGAGAAGCTGATATCAATAAACCGCCGGTCTTTGGATCCGGACTTCAACACTCTGCCTCCGACTCCCGTCACTGCTCGCTACACGTGTATACTTATCTACTTATATTTACTCAAATTAATTTTATTTTGTGTTATTTTATTTCACTTGTGTCTACTAAAAGACTAATTTCCATGCACAGCACTTTGTATGCAGCAATGGCTGTTTTAAAGTGATTTAGAAATAAGGTTGAGTTATGTCGATGATATACAGAAACAACATATGGGTTCAGTGAAAAACTAAGCAGAATATCAATCCAAAAGGATGTGTAAAGTGCTGTTTTTTTTTATTAGAACTTAGTGACAGTCATCAACATGAACAAACTTGGCAATAAAAAAAGAGAATTCAACTCACATTGTACTGCAACTGCTTTAGTGATAATTTTATGCTCCTTAGTTGTTGTTGTGTATGTGTGACTGCTTGGGTCTGTTAACAGCATACTGTGTATTGCTACAATTCATCCGTGCTTTGTGGCTTGACTAATTAAAATAGAAGTTTGACACTCACTTGTAAACGTAACCAGTGGACTCAGGATTCCCATTGATGTCAACTGTGTCATCCTGGATCGAGGTTTGGCATTTGGTGGCTTCCATTAAAGCGGCACGAGGTGTTCACTGCTCAGTCTTTGTCCCAGCGCCAGCCGGCAAATGCGCACTATCTACCCGGAAGTAGATTTGGCTAAGGCACGTCTGCAGAGCGCGCGTCTCCCCCCCACCCCACCCCATCCCTACTGATCCTGATTGTCATTGGCTCGCTTAGTTGTCAATCACAGCCAAACTTGAAAGGAGGTATGTGGTTGGCTGGCGCGCCATGCTTTACTTAAAACAGAAGGCGCAAGTTTACGTGACTGATAGGACGAATAGTTGGCGAGTCATCTTGCTAGGGCGGGCACGGCTGACTGACAGGACGGGCACGGCTGACTGACAGGGCGGGCACGGACCCCCAAGGCCCGCCCATGGCGACGGGTCCGCCTGCAACATTTATAACATTTACAAAGAATTTTTTCATTATTTGAGAAATACTTGGATTATCTATTTCAAGCACTTCAGGAGAAAAAAGTTTCATGCATCTGACTGCTATGAGGTCAATTTAATTTCCAAAATGCATGTTGTAAACTTTTTCACTGCATGATTTCTAGGCTTCTCTACTCCAACGCACCTGATTCAAGGATCAGGATAATTATCTGGCTCCTGCAGAGCTTGTTGATGAGCTTAAATATGAATCAGCTGTGTTGAAAATGGGAGGCCTCAAAAACCTGTAGGCCTGCGGCCTTCGAGGGATTCGGTTTGACACCACTGCTTTAAATGGACAACAATTTCTCTGTTTTGGTCCAACAGCTATACAAGAAAATTTTTGAAGTGGCTCCTTACTATCCTAAAGTTGTAAACTTCACATGTAGCACCTAATGGAAACATATGAAAGAATCAACGCCATTTCCAACTAGACTAAGTGCAATTTCTGGAGAAATTGCGTGGGAATGCTGAAAGCTGAATGCTAATAGTGGAATGCTAAGATTTGAATGATATGATGTAAATTGAGAGATAAATTAGGAAATTACAACCTCCTGATTACTGGACAATGCGCTTTACCAACTGTGCCACCAAGCAGTATCAGACACCTGGTAATGATATGTTATATGGATGGAAGTGGGCGTGGAAAGTTATACTTATAAAAAGTTCAATGTCTGTCCCATTGAAAATGAATGGGGAAAAGTTGATATTAAAGGTTAAATTGTGCAAATACTGTAAGTAATGTGGAATCAGATGATATATACCCCAGGAGGCGTCAATTTTTGAAGCTAGTTGAAATTTCAACAGTGTAAATTGGAAGTATTATGTGTGGGAGTTGTTACGCGGCAATAAAGTGTGGAGAATAAACATTGCAAGTTTAAGAAAAACTAAATCCAGAACAGGATCTATATTTCTGTTAAACAGCAATATTTGAAATAAGAGAAGCTGACAGTACACACTTTTTGATCAACAAATTGGGAATACTAGTGTAGCCAAACAGGGTTAATTCAGTGCAACAAATTCATTCAAGAGAATACACACCATCGATAACAAAATACAGACGACATGGTGGGGTGGGGCTGGTGGTAAGGATCATTACAATTCAATTGCCACTTTCTTTTAGCAAAACTCTATAGAAGGCACCTTGACTTTCAGGCTAATCAATAAACCTGTTCACTCACACTGGAGTTTGTTTTTTTTTTTTCGCAGGGAATGGACTTTTGGTGAAAGTTTCAGGACATCAGGCTCAAGAAAGCTTCTGAAACACCTCAAATGCATACTTCACTTTTGGTAGGTAATTGGGTAGGTAATGAGAAGGTGTTGCCTGTGCAACACTTATGCAGCTGTCAAGCACCTCAGCTCCTTCAACGACAATGGAAACAGAGGCTTGGGATGGTTCTTCACCTCACTTCGATGGAAGACACAGATCTTCAGAACTTGTTTGACCTGGTAATCTTTTGCTTCTGTTCTGCTGGCATCCTGTAAGACAGTGCTTCTCAAATAGTGGGGCGGGCCCCCCCAGGGGGGGCGCGAGGGTCCATCAAGGGGGGCGCGTTTGACCTCGGGGAACATGCTTTTTTTTTTTTTTTTTTTTTTACTGTCCTAGAATAAAGTGCAATTGCACCTCCACTACATTAGGGGGCAGTGGCGCTCTCATTATTGGCAGAGTGTGCGCAGGGAGCATTCGGTCGGTGATGTAGGGGTTTTGTTTGCACTGAGCATGCGCGCGCTTTGCACACAGCAAAAAAAAATCAGCACAAATTATTTTATATTTTTGTTTTGCAGGTTAAAGTTTTTTTTGTTTTTTTTTTAATATTGTGCTCCTGAGTTAATGTTGGTGATCAGTTTGAATGCATTATTATTAATTGATTTTATGTAATTTTATTTATTTTATTTTTCCGTATCATATGGTTTGACATGGTCAGTCAAAAAATGTTTATAGTTCAATTAAGGATTTAATTTTATTTTTTAATTTCAGATGCACTTTAAATCTTTTCTGTTACAGTTAATTAAGCTATTTGTTGTAAATTGGTCCATATTTCTTTCTTTTTTTAATTCTCTTATACGTTAATACGGATACAGTGTTATGCAGAGGTGTGCTTTTAACAATTTTATCGGCAAATGATACCATTTATAGTCGCGTGGGGGTCGGGGGGGCGCGAGATGTTTTCTTCTTCCTGGGGGCATGACAGAAAATAATTGAGAAGCACTGCTGTAAGAACATGTAATAAATCCATAATTATGTGTATATTGTCCATTTGTTTTGTTTTAAAATAATGCTGGCGTTGGGTAGAATCCATCAATCAATGACTTTTTTTTTTTTTTAATCCCCAGACGACAATTAAAAGGCACAGAGTAGCAGAGTAATAGGATTACAAAACCATCACATTTAAGGACAGCCCAAGCACATTTGTTCAACCATTAAAACTGCATTGTCAAAGAGAGTGAGCCATTTTCAATACTGCATTTTTTTTTCACTAATTTATAAAAAATAAATAAATAACACACACATACTCACACACTGACCAATAGTATAGATCTGAGAAAAAATGTTTGGGTTTTTTGTTTTGTTTTTTGCATGTTTTCCCCGTGCATGTGTGGGTCTTCCCCAGGTACTCCGGTCTCCTCCCACATTCCAAAGACATGCATGGCAGGTTAATTGGGTGCTCTGAATTGTCCGAGGTCTCTAATGATTCAGTTCACCTAAAAGAACTGTAATGCTCATCACCATTTTGTAGTTTGATCAGGGGTTGTCATTGGTATTTGTCAACTGTGGGCATGTGAAGCTCTTTGAGACTTTTGTGTGATTAAGGGCTATATAAATTAACTTGACTTGACGTCATGGTCATCCACTTGAACGTGGAATGTTAGTGTACGACACTGAAAAGAAAGGAAGAAAACAAGAGGCCTGCTTCGAGCACAACCCAAACTCCAGCTCATTCTCCAAGAAAACTGAAAAAGCTTCGAGTTTATTCAAGCGCACGAACTCGCATGCTCACCATGCATATGCTTTACACAGAGGCTACAGTTACGCCTTAGGCCAGAGGTGGCAGTCATGAATAGAATAGTGACAAACTCCATAATGCACCTTTAATTTGAGTTATATGCTTTCTTATGTGGCAAAATATGGGGGACATACATTAGTACAGTTAGCATGCCTTGCTCCCTCCATCTCCCCCGTCATCTGTGCCTATGCCTCATGAAGAAAGAGAGCCATTAGTATATATTCATGTTAAGAGTCATCAGAAAATGAGATAGCATTCATAATTGTAGTATGCCATCAAAAGCTGTGATGAAGATGAAGCACCACAAAGATGACAGCTCTTTCACCTCATTATTTCCTTAGCTCTGTCAGAGAAAAAGGAAATGGAAGTGTTGATTGTGCAGAGCAGATATTGATTTAATGCCAAGCTTAAAATGAAATTGATGATCTGAATAAATGTGTTGCTGTGTTGTTGATTTCACTGTTTCACGGACCTTCCTTATATCAAATGTGTATGTGTGGTTATGGCAAAACTATGAACTTGGTGGGGTGTGTGTGTTTTGCAAGGTACTGCATATATTGAAATGGTTTTCTCTTTATACATTGTGTGTTCTTAGAAGATAAAGCAATGTGATCTTTTTTTAATGGCCACCATGCCATTTTGTTTATGCTGGTAAAAGTGCTTCAAACTCAATAAGCATTTCAATACTTCACTGTTCTAGGAGGCAGCGTTACTTTACATGGCTTATGTAAATGTAATTTTGTTTGAATTGCCCCTGAAGGAAATTAAATGTAGACCTATATTCGTTTAAACTACCATGGTTTTATCTGTCACGTTTCAGTTTGTTTGGGTTTTTGTTTTATTTTGGTGAGTGTTGGTTGTCTGGTGTTCCTGTCTTCTTCCCCAGTCTCGTTATGGTTAACCTTGTCCACCTGCTTGTGTCTTCCCTTCCTGGTGTGTATTGCTGATTGGTTCCCCCTCCCTGCTGTGTCTCCCAGGTGTGTCCTGTTATTGTCATTAGTGTTTGTATAAGGGAGTGGTGTTTGGCTCACGCGGGTGTGGGAGCATTGTTTGATGTTTGTTGTTTGCTGTTTGAATGTCTGCGTGTCTGGTCACAGTGGTGTCTTTATTGCCAAGTCTACCAAGTCTTTATTGCCAAGTCTACCAAGTCTGTTATCGCCAAGTCTAAGTCTTCCATGCCAAGTCTGCTAAGTCTTCCACGCCAAGTCTGCTAAGTCTTCCCCGCCAAGTCTTCCCCGCCAAGTCTTCCCCGCCAAGTCTTCCCCGCCAAGTCTTCCCCGCCAAGTCTTTCCCGCCAAGTCTTTCCACGCCAAGTCTTTCCACGCCAAGTCTTTCCACGCCAAGTCTTTCCACGCCAAGTCTTTCCACGCCAAGTCTTTCCACGCAAAGTCTTTCCACGCAAAGTCTTTCCACGCAAAGTCTGCCACGCAAAGTCTGCCACGCAAAGTCAGCCACGCCAAGTCTTCAAAGTCAGCCACGCCAAGTCTTCAAAGTCAGCCACGCCAAGTCTTCAAAGTCAGCCACGCCAAGTCTTCAAAGTCAGCCACGCCAAGTCTTCAAAGTCAGCCACGCCAAGTCTTCAAAGTCAGCCACGCCAAGTCTTCAAAGTCAGCCACGCCAAGTCTTCAAAGTCAGCCACGCCAAGTCTTCAAAGTCAGCCACGCCTAGTCTTCAAAGTCAGCCACGCCTAGTCTTCAAAGTCAGCCACGCCTAGTCTTCAAAGTCAGGCACGCCTAGTCTTCAAAGTCAGGCACGCCTAGTCTTCAAAGTCAGCCACGCCTAGTCTACTCCCCTTCCGTCTCGTCCAGTCCTTCCCCGTCATAGTTAATAAAGTTCCTTACATCATCTTTCCAGTCTGTCTTCCCGCCTGTTTCCTCCGCTTTTGGGTCCACCCATACCCCCAACGTAACAGTATCAGTCACAGTGCCAGGCATGTGCAACTGGGATTTATGTAAATTTGAGCCTGGATTAAAATCAGACCCGTCGCCAGAGACCAGGTTTAAGGGGGCACAGGAAATGCATTTGGGGGGCAATTATTATGAATACCCTACAGACAGTATTAACTTCCCCCGTATATTTGGATAAATTCACATAGTACTGCCATGCATCTATCCATTGAAAAAAAAAAAAGTAACAGTACACTTAGTTAGCTATTGAGTTTTTGTTTTTTTTTCAATACTGTTATCATTGGTAGATTTGTTTAAAAACATTCAAATTATTTTTTTCTTAGGGTTTGACTCAAAAACTAGGCAAATGTCAAGGGGGAAAAAACATACTAATTTGGAGCGTGATGGATGTATTGTCACACGTTTATTACTAATTACTGCTGTTGAATGTCTTCTAGACTGGAAACCGTGTACAGCAGCCTCTTGATGATACCACTCAAGATAGACTCACCTTTATGCTCAGGGGCCCAAAAGAAGCAACATTCACACCATTGTAATTGACACCATGAACTACCTTGTCAAACAACAGGTTTAGTGGCAGCCATTGATGAAGTCATTAAGTCGCATTATGTATTTGATACACCATACAGTTCTTCCCTGACTTCCTTTTTCCAGTTTTCTGCAAAACAACCATTTATTGTACCACATTGACATTGGAGAATCAAAGGAAATTCCAAGAGTTGCAGGCAAGAATGGTGCATGACATCACACAATTTACATTCTAAAAACAGATTGGTCAAATCTACCAAAAAAAAAAAAAAGGTTACATTTGACCAATCTAGCTGGTAGTTATGTGTCAGACAGATCCTTTGGTTAAAACAACCACTCTAGAATGGTAGAATGGTGTTTTCAACCAATTTGGTAATTGGGCCAACTGATACATATTGGTTATTCTGACCAAGAGCTTGGTTAATCTGTATTATAGGCTGAACAAAAGTACCACTGATTGTCACACCCAAATAAGTGGGGTGAAATTTGTTCTACAAATTTGACCCATCCACTGAGGAAGCAGTGAGCAACAGCAGGGGCTGCATTTGGTGATCTAACCCCCCAATTCCAATAAACAATAAAGCTGTGTGTCAAGCAGGGAGGCAAATTGTCTCATTTTTGTTGTCTTTGGTATGACCCAGCCACGGGGGGTGGGGGAGAAACTTTTTTTTTTTTTTTTTTAATGCCTTTGGCGTCGTCAAGTATTGACATAAACTAGATAGCACTCCTACCACTCAGGTTTAATATTTGAGAAAGAAAGAAAAAAAAATTCACCAAAATTTATGACTACATGTGTATTTGCAGACGTGATGATAATAATAGTCTGGAAATATTAGAACGAAACTCGAAATTTTTTTTTTTTATAATATTCGAAAGCGTTATGCATTATTATTATTATTATTATTGATATTATTAGTGTTTTCTCTTCTCGCCCCCCCCCCCCAAAAAAAAGGGGGGGGGGCGTATGTTAAAGCGATAGTTCGGATTTTTTGACTTGAATCTCTACTTCATCAACCCCAGTGGTGTGCAATCAGCACTGACTTACCCCTGACAGCGTTCTGTGACACGAGTTCTGGTCCGGTGTTGGACGAGAGGAAAATAGTCCGGCAAGTTGGCTGGGGCCTCCTAAATAAAGCGTTTCTCTTCTAAAAACAATTTGTGTTCTAAAGAGTGATACATTTGCATCACAATACTTCCTCCTGAAAAACGTCAGACTCCATTACCGCCGGGCACTATTTTAAATCAGTAATAACTCAGTAACTATAATATAACTCAGTAATTTCCTGCTCAATAAAGTATCTCCTTAACCTCACCTATGAGAGAAAACTCTGCCTAACTGTAAGCAGGCCTGTGCAGCTTTGCTTTGTTTTGCTTGGAGCAAAGCAGTATAATCACGGTGAATATGATATGGTGATGGCACCGTATGATTCCAAGTCGATCATAATATGATGTGTTTGGGTTGTGGCCTTTCAACACCCTTTTCAAAGAAGCCAACTGAGGCTGCAGTAGTGGAGCTTTAGCTTGCAGACACATTTAGAGCCATAGCCAGATGATGTCTGAAGAGAAAGGAAGCCTCCTCAACTTCATCAAAATTGATTTTGTCACTGATACATTTAAATGCAGTACGGTAAGCACAGTCGATATTGTTCATTTACAGAAAACTGAGCAAACAAAATAACAGTTAAAATATTTCACAACATAACACATTTGTCCTATGGACTGTATCATTTTTGTGGTTTGCTTT
This sequence comes from Festucalex cinctus, assembly GCF_051991245.1. NCBI lineage: Eukaryota > Metazoa > Chordata > Actinopteri > Syngnathiformes > Syngnathidae > Festucalex > Festucalex cinctus. The sequence continues at coordinate 22,231,366 of NC_135419.1, read as the reverse complement.
CTATTTCTAATCTTACATAGAAAGACACTGAAAGATATCGGCTGACAGAAACGCACACATTAGTGGTGAGAGACAAATACCTCTTTAGAAGACCAATACTACAGAGGAGTTCCCGGATTGTATGCTGGGAATCCAATTTCCTTTTAAGTATCAATCAATATGAGTTTTGCAATGGATCACAAAAGTCACGGTTTGGATTAGATCGTTTTTCGAATCAGCAAAAAAAAAAAAAAAAAAAAAGTATTTTGTCTTCATTTGTTTTGTAAAATGCTTTTTCCATAAAATAAAAAAAATAAATTCAAAATGTCTCATATAGCTGTTTAGGATTTAGGAATACAATTTTAAGTGCAACATGAGGCAGAAACATTCTGATTTTGACATGGTCCATGTGTCAAATAACGAGGTATTAATGGCTTAATGGCTTGTAATGTAAAAAGCTAAGTTTGACATTTTGAGTTGAATGATTTTCTTTTTTTTAATGGGCAAAAGCGTTATATAAAATAAATGAAGACAAAGTTCTATTTGTTTTATTATTATTATTATTATTATCATTATTATTAATTTATTTATTTTTAATAATGAAAAGAGCTCAACGTGCAATTTAAGGCACATTTCCTTCCTTTAGACATGGAGTGAATTACAAAGTACCCTTGGTCCAGAATAATGAAAAATAATTAAAGTAAGCCAGGTACCAGCTGTCAAATTCACTTACCAGCCAGGCACTCGTTGGTAATGCTAACAGCTAGCCGCTAGTTACTTATATCGGAGACTTCTGAAACTACGATGCAACTTTTTTTTTCTTTTTTTTTCCCAGCTAGCGGCTTCAAACGACTGGTTTCAATAATTTGCAGTAATGTAGTGTCCTACTCTGGACATTTTTTTGTGACACTTGACATATTTCCTACCTTTTAACGAAAACGCTCACCAAAAATCAAGCTCTCTACATTCATTTGTTATGGGATGTTTTGCCTTCCGGGAGGCGCCGCGGACGTACAGCAAGACGAGTTTATCCAGACGCAAACTATTTCATGAATAATGTTTTACACCAGTAACCCGTGTCAACCAAAAGATAAATAGAACATTCCTTTGCTGCTGTTAGATTAGGGCTCTTGATGACTAGATAGATGACTTGAGCTAGGCCGTTTTGTTGCTGTTATTTGTCCTTGCTTGGCGCATTTCTATCTGTCTGCATTCTGACATATGTATCCAGTACAAACCAGTTAAGGCTATCAGGCCACACATTCTCACATGGGGAGGTTGAGCCGTTTGCCCATGTGGGCGGGTGGCCTAGACAGTATAAGTGCAGGGGCGATTTTGAATAGATCAGCTCCTCTTCCGCATACTAATAGAAGAGGGCTTCGCAGCTGTGTACTCGATCTTTCTGGCATATTTCATCTGAGAACATGCAGTCTTCTGGTTATTACTATTAGTATAATATCGGGAGCATTAAAATACAAGAACCAGTGGAAGTTCCCACCCAGAACTTTACACTGCTACGGGACAAACATTGTCGTGTTGAACGCATCCTTCACCCATCCAGACACAAAATAGTTATAAGAATCCAGGCTCTTGATGGCGTCAAAGTCCTCCCATGTGTTGGCGCTCTTCTTCACAATGAAATAATTTAAAATATTTGGATGCTACTTGAGGGAACGTTGTGGCTTGCTTTGATCAGGCCGATGGTGAAAGTAGATACGGATTTTCCCTCCAACCAACTCCAGCTTTTGCCAATACCGGCTAAGAACGGCTGGTTCTAGTGTGTTGCGATAACTACGGACGTTTTTGGTACATTTGTTTAGACGAATCGCTCACCGAAAACGCTGCTCCCTTCGTGTCTTTCTACGCATTGTTTGTCCATCAAGAGGGTAAGCGGTCGCTGAGCATTCTGGGTAAAGTGACGTGAGCTGGAAGGGTCTATACAATAAAGAAGCGTCTAAAAGGGAAGTCAAGCTAGCCATCATGCTATGACGTGGACCAACTTCAAAGTAAAAGTGTGCTAAGGCTATTTGCATTGCCATCAATGCATTACTGTATTTGATAAACGTTATTTTGAAGTTAGGCTTGACGTGTTACGTTAAGTATGTTTCAGCTTCCATGTCAGACTGTGAATATGACAGATGACAGAGACTGTGAATGCGCACTTTGTTTTCTTTCTCCCCAACCAACCGATCCGCGGATATACAACAGCTTGTGGCTCCGCTTGACATGGCCATCAAATGGTACATTATCAATTTTAGTTTTTAATTATGTGTTAATTTTAAGAAAATAGGTAATTTAAAAGCACAAACATTTTAAAAGAGCAGAATCGCAGATTATTATTTGTTTTTAGGTATGCACATAGTTAGTCATTAACAGGCATATACCATTAAGCAGCAAAATGAAATGTGTTCGGAATGAAGTGGTGCACACTGGTTCTCTCCAGACGGACAGACAAGAGACCTCAAATATTGAGAAACACACTGAAAAACACACAGGAGGCAGGACAAAATGATTTGAAATCAAATTATTTCTACTCCAGTGCACTAAGAAAAATCAATTCCCCATTATAGAAATGGGATACAGAAAGGAGTTAAAACTTAATGATGTCTTCCAGCTAGAGTCCACCCACATTTCAACCCAGGACTTTGCATCACTGCAGGCAGTGTTTTACGGTTCAATGTCAGATTACACGTGTGTTGTAAAATATTTGCCATGTGTTCATAAGCTCTCTGGATGCACTCAGGTTTCAAGAGGAATGCTGCTGCTTCCTTCAAAGTGTCTCTTTACATGCAGATATTCCTGCTCATTTGTTTCCCTCATAAAAACGTGCATACACACTTCGTTCTCTCCGGTGTCAGTATTGATCTCCCCTTAATCCAAGGAGACAAAAGACAAAGCTTTTCATGTGACAGGCAATTAGATGCCTGTGCTGACTGCAGAGCTCTAAGCCACAGCACAGCAACACTGGGCTTGATTCTAGAAGAAATGCAATAAGAAAAGAGATTCATTCCATTGTTCATATTTGTCCTGGAGTTATCAGTTTTTCCTCAAACATTGTTTGAATACCTTGACAGACTTGCAGCACGTATTGATTTGGGTATTATTAGCTTTCAAAGGAGATGTACACAGAGGGATCCAGTGGCAAATCAATCAGTCCAACCATCTATCTACTAGCTGCTCATTAGTTCCACCATCCAGAGTCAGGCATAATCACAGAAAAACAAACTTTTATGTCACAAATTTACATCTTGGTAATCTACAGACAAAAGTGCAGCCACATATTGTACAAGCTGAGATGAGGAGATATAATTATTAAGAACCGTTAAAGGGATACTTCACTTATTTAGCCCATTATAGCAATAAAAAGTTAATATTTTGTATATAATTAATTTGATACTTTTGATTATTTTTCACGTACAATTAGTAGCTTTAAAAACATATTTTGCAACTTGCTGTCAACTGAAAATGACATCACAAGGGCTCAGGTAACCAATCACAGCTCACCTGTTTTCTAGGTTTGGTCATGTGACATTCACAAGCTGAGCTGTGATTGGTTACTTGAGCCCTTGTGATGTCATTTTCAGTCGACAGCAAGTTGCAAAATGTGTTTTTAAAGGTGCTAATTAAAATAATGAAAATATCAAATTTATTATTGGCAAAATAATGTTTGACTGCCAAAAATGGCTAAATAAGTAAAGTATCCCTTTAAACATTCAAAGTGGGGCACATTCTCTTGCAAGCTTGACAGCATCCACTTTTGTCCAATTTAAAATATATATATATATATATATATATATATATATATATATATATATATATATATATATATATATATATATATATATATATATATATATATATATAGACCATTTGAGGTTATGTGAACAAACAATCCCACTATTCTCATAACCTTCTTGCCATAGCATTTTGAAATGAGTATATAATGGATGGATGAATGTTTTATTGCCTGGCGTAAAGAATATTCCACATAATTTACATATATAAAATATACAACCGGTCTTTGCTGCAATTGTCAACCAAACACAAAAGTTAAAGCTTTGCTGTTATGAGGCATATGAGGTTCAAAATAGGTGGCTAAATTGTCTATTAGACTGTGAAATATGCTCAGCTGGTTTGCCTTCCTCCTCAGGCCAACATAGCACAGCTTCTCGCAGGACGAAAACATTCACAGGCCTCATGAGTTATATTAATGCCTCAAGCAATATTCGGTGTCTACCCTCATGTCTCCTATGATTTGGATGTCAGCGGAACCATCGAATGTCTTTGTGAGGTTACAGATTTTGTACTTTCCCGAAATGAGCTGCAGTTGCTCACAGAAAGGAGGGCATATTTTCTGTCGTATAGTTAGGGTATGTGATGTCAGGGTTTCCTTTTATAGAAGGCCTTCAAGCCAAAGAATGCCTATGGTGGGATCTCACTGGCTTTCTGCTGCAAAATAGCATTTTGTGATAGTGATGTGTCGCTCGCGAACGAGCCGGTACGAAGAACCGGCTCTCATCGTTCATTTCAAAGAGCCTCCCTTGAGAACCGGCTCCGTCATTTTCCCTCGCTCTCTCTCTCTCTACTTATGTCACTCTCTTTTTCACGTGTCTGAAGCGAGGTTTGGCAGTGTCTCAGCTGCCGTGCTCAGAGAGGGAGGGGGGGGGCGGTTGGGGGGTTGAGGTGGTACTGCACGCGGAGCACATTGCTCCGCCTCGTCTGTGCGGCCGCAGACAGAGAGACAGGAGGAGGAGAAAACAGGAGAGGAAAGGACGACACACAAACGCGGTTTGTTCAAGATGAGCCGAAAACGCAGTAACATTTGGAGACATTTTAATTGGTTAAAGTCAGATGAGAGAAGGAGCCAGATCAGCCTGTCCAAGTTGATATGTTTAGTTTTTTGTTTTTTTGTTGTTGTTTTTTAAATGCAAATTTAAAATAAAGCAAGGTCATTTATCCTGGACTGGGTGAGTAGCCAATGTTTGTTTTGTTCGCTGCTGCTGTTGCAGTTAAATTACTACTCACTATTTTTGTTATTTGATTGTTATTTTGATTGTTGTTGGTTGAAGTTTTAATTTTGTTTCTTGTTTGTTGTATGCAGCCTATTAATTTGTTCAAAAAAATGAGGGAAAAAAAGTAATTTTCTTTGCTTGATAATTGTTCCTATTTGCAGTCAGTAGAGTGCAATATTTAGTTCACCAAGTCATCAAATGTATGGTAAATTTGTCGTAAATATTTAAAATAAAGGCTAAAGTTAAAAGAGCCGTTTGAGAGCCGATCCAAATGAACCGGCTCACCGAAAAGAGACGAAAATCCCATCACTATTGTGAAGCTTCTATTTTAATAAATCACTAAACCAAATACTTTGTGTTCACTAAATGTCCTGCTCTGTTATTGTTATCATCACATTTAAAGTGCAGTTTGAGGACAAGTGCACTTGACACAACGTTTGCCTGCATATTTAATAGCGTGGGAAAAGATGGAGGTTCACATTCGTGAATAAGTGACAAACAAAGTTAGATTGTGTGTAACAAAAGGAGGTGGTTGAGTGATTATTCATGGGTAAAACTGAAACAATGTCTCTCTTTTCCAGTTTGCATAATTCAGAAGCCTTCCCCATCCTGTTGCGTCGTCTTCTGCTTCACTTCTTGTCGGTTTAGAGACACTTAAGCCAACCGCATCCGCTGCCATTGAGACATGATTGTACCGCGAACAAGACGGGAGGGAAGCATCAAGCTCAATTTTGCCGAGTCCTTGTCAGAGCAAATCACAGTTCCATGTTTACTGCACCACCATCGTTTTATATTCTTTCCCAAAACACACTGCATTTTAATGAGGGCCTGTCCTGCATACTAAGTGCACATTAAGCTAGCGTTGTGGGGGTGAGACCGGCGATACATCACAGTCACATAAAGCAATACTCGTGAAATTTTAAAATCAACCAAAGCTGATGTTTCAGTCAAAAGGTTTGGTGGGTGTGGGATAGAACATGCCTTTGAGTAGATGCTGTTATTTAGTTGCGTTTGAATGTTTTTGAGAGCGGGGGCAATCGAGGTGGGTGGGGGTGAGATGCAGGAGGAGGAGAGTGCACTTTAAAGGGCTCACAGCAGGGGTGAAGACATGAGTTAGGATTCCGTTTCCTGAATAGTTTATTGTGATTGCAATTACAGCTGAAGTGGTGTGCAAAAAAAATGCAGGTGCTGCACCCACTAACATAACAAGTAGATTAAAAAAAACATGTTTTTTGTGTGCATTACACATCCTACCTACAGTATCCATCCATCTATTTTCTTGACCGCTTATTCCTCACAAGGGTCGCGGGGGGTGCCGGCGCCTATCTCAGCTGGCTCTGGGCAGTAGGCGGGGGACACCCTGGACTGGTTGCCAGCCAATCGCAGGGCACACAGAGACGAACAACCATCCATACGCACAAGCACACCGAGGGACAATTCGGAGCGCCCAATCAACCTGCCATGCATGTCTTTGGAATGTGGGAGGAGACCGGAGTACCCGGAGAAGACCCACGCGGGCACGGGGAGAACATGCAAACTCCACCCAGGAAGGCCGGAGCCTGGACTCGAACCGGAGTCCTCAGAACTGGGAGGCAGACGTGCTAACCACTCGTCCACCGTGCCGCACCTACAGTATTACTTCACAATTATACAACAGCTTATTTACTGTTAAGAACTATAAATTCAATTCACGTTATACAGTATATGACACTAAAGCAAGATAGTATCTCGAAAACTTTAAGAATTCTTTGTACGTGTGGTATGTATGTATTAGTGTAGTTATGTCTTGAGTGAGCAGACAGACGTTGGTCTTGCAGCGTCAAAAACACTTGCAGCAAATTAGTCAAGAAAATGTTTGGGTCTTGTCTCATGTTTGGGGTCACGCCTGGGTTAAGTTTGAGTAGAGTTCATGACCGTGCGCCAGAGTTCACGACCCGTTACGTGCCTGTTTTGATATTGATGGAACAGCATCCAGTTTCAACTAGTTTTAGGCTATATGCTGTATGTCAAGGATCTTTTATGCTATATGATGTTTGTTGATGTCAGGAACTATCTGTAATCAGAGAATTCCATGTCAGTACTGGTACTCACATGTCGAGCCACAACCAATGAGATTGATTGACTGTCTATGTAAGGGTCTGAGAATTGTGTGTGTTTTGCCGGATTATTGTCCACCTGTTCCTGTGTACAGCATCTCTGAGTTTCTGCCTCTCGTTGTGAATAAATAGATACAGTGGAACCTCTACTTACGAAATTTTCGAGTTAAGAAACTCCTCAACGGGAAAATATTGCCTCTTGTTACGAAAGAAATTTCTAGATACGAAAGGTAAAAATACATTAACCGAACGCAACATACTTTCGGCTATGGCTATTTCCTACCATAGGTACCTATGAGCGTAAATACTAGATCGGTGTTTGTGCATCGTTCTGGCATCCCATTGGCTAAGAGGAAACTATACCATAGGTATCTATGAGCGTATACTAGATCGGACTGGATACTGACATGGAATTCTCTGATTGCACATCAAAAAACATCATATAGCATAAAAGATCCTTCACATCATATAGTCCAGACATCATATAGCCTAAAACTAGTTGAAACTGGATGCTGTTACATCAATACTAAAACAGACACGTAAGGGGTCGTGAACTCTGGCGCACGGTCATGAACTCTACTCAAACTTAACCCAGGCGTGACCCCAGACATGAGACAAGACCCAAGCATTACTCCTGCATGACTCGAGTCATGACACTTTTAGATGTTTAAGTGGTGGGACATTGTCTTCTAAAATATTATAAGTTTTACCGACGTCACATAAGGTGGCAATGATCCATCTAATTTTCCACGTGTCTGTGCATTCACACAAACTTCTTGAGCGTTCCTTGACTACGGTGAGCAACATTCATGGACACTATAGCGAGACATGAAGCCACCAGCAGCCATCTTACGTTGCTACTCACTATCCCATCTGAATTGAAAATATCAATTTCCCTGAAGCATTTTCATGTTATTTACTGTCTCTATGGCAAAAAGGTCACAGTGCGTAGCGTATGGTTTTACCAATAAGTCTGCAAGCGATACATGCATATTTAATTGGTAAGAATGCGTTTATAAATTTTCTCTTATGAGCTATATCTGCTAGTGCTACTCAAAGATTTGTTTGCATCATTTTGTCAGAATCATCTCAATCCGTCATGATTACACGACATGGGCCTCGCTTTTTTGGAGGGGTGGGGTCACATTTTTCTTCACTACTCCGTCAACCATGTGCTAAATAAAGTTTTAAATTGCTTTACAGGACGATAACATAAAAAAAAGGCAAACAGCAAATTCCAGGAGCTGCTCAGGTTTTGTTGTTGTTTTTTAAATGCGCATCAGACATTTGCTGTGTGCAGAGAGGGTGACATGACTGCACATTTGCTCACTCACGCAGCTTAGAGGGAACATTGGTAGGTGGTGCATTCATGTTCAACAGCTCTCTATAAAGACTCGATTCCAATCCTTCACAGAGAAGAGCCGTTCAAAAGACTCGATTCATTCGTGAACATCACATATAGCATGTTGCAATGATATGGACAGGTTGCCTGCAATCGTACAGGTGCTTGAGGAGCTTGCATCTAAGAACCATCCACAAAGAGCTGTTGAAGCAAGAAGGATATTGGCTCAGAGTGATGTTAATTTTGCTGGATCCCTAGTTCTGTTTAGAAAGGTCCTGATTGAATCCAAATTTTGATGATGACGCGCTCCAGTCTACAATATTATATATGGACTATGCGAAGGCTATTGAACTTGTTGAAGCACTAAAAAGAACACTGCTCCAGTACTGTAGTCAAGCCTCTTTTGAGGAAATGTGGAGTGAAATTCTTGATTTATGTCACCAAAGTAATATTGATACAACTTAAAGATGACCAAAGAGGCTGAGACAGACAACAAAGGTGCTTCAGGATCCTGTCGTCCACTACACCTTCGGATAGCATGCAGTTCCAGACAGCAAACACACTTTTTGCATCTCTGTGTACTATCCAGTTCTGCATAGCATGATTGGATAAATAAGATTTTTCAAACAAAAATTGTAAAATGATGCAAGGTGTCCAGGAACTAAATCCATCAAGTCCAACTTTTTTTTTTTTTTTTGACAGGAGGCTGTTCTGTTAGTGGCTGAAGTTTATGAGTCAAATATTGTGGATCTTAAACACGAGTTCCATCAGACGAGGAGAGTACTAGAAAGAAAAAACCTAGCAAAGTAAGGAGAGTTCTGCCACTCTAATTGTCATGACTGGGTCATGCCAGGGTTAAGTTAGGGTCGTGCAAGGGTCATGGTTGGGTCATGACCGTGAGGTCAAGTGTCTGTTGTGAACGGATGTTTTGAACTGATGTAACCATCATCTGGTTTCAACTGGAAAAACGCTATGTGATGTCAAGAATCTTTAATCCCTTTACTTGCTCAACAGCCAATCAGATAATTCCATGTTAGTCCTCTTACCCACATGTCTAGCCACAGCCAATCCGATAAATTGACTGTCTATTTAAGCCAAACCGAGAAGTGTGTATTTGTCGGATTATTACCTCTGTTTTTCTGTGCATCTCTACAGCCCAAGGGGGCTTGGCGTATCGTGATTCTCGTGCGTTCTCATTGTTTCTCGTGTAGTCAAGTTTGTTCTGCGCCTCTCGATGTTATACGAATTAAGAGTTAAATCTTATTTGTGTCTGCGCTTTTGGGATCCAACCTCAGAACGTAACACGAATGGAGTTCATGGTTTGTGGACCCATATCAGGTTGTTTTTTTTTTTTTTTACGAGTTGTTGAGATTGTGTAGACTAGCAGTTATTTTACTTATAGCATATAAAGACTTATTTGCGGTCTACTATGACAGATGGAGAAAAGACTTGAGTTTGGCTGTACTTAGCATTGAATCAAAATGCACAAAAGCATTAAATCTAGATAAATTTGTGAAGTGTTTTGCTGAGCAACTTGGAAATCGCCGTATTCATGTTATGCTCACTGGTGAGCTTTTACAAATGTGTTAAAATAACCTAATTTTTTTTCTGTATTTCTTTGTTTTTGAAATTTAGTTTGTCTGTATGAGTTTAGAAATGGCAGCACATATCCATATGTAGTGTGTTTCTCATCAAACTATTAAATTCAGTATATTCCCGTCATATGTTGCCACCCCTCAAAAATGTCTGCCCCTTCTTGCCATCCCATAAATATTTTTCTAGTTTCGCCCATGAGCCTGACAATATTTCATGTGAAGCACTGCCGCCCGAACTCATAATAAAAATGCACAATTCTAGATATTTGAGTTCCATGTAAATTATAATTATTTGAAGAATGCAGTTATCTGAGATACCTCGTTGGAATTTTTAAATTTAAACAAATGCATTCTCATAAACATGCCAACAGTTAAAAAAATTATATATATATATATATATATATATATATATATATATATATATATATATATATATATATATATATATATATATATATATTCACGTTTAAAGCGTATTGAAGGTTCTCTAATTGCCTCTGACCAAGTATCCATCTCTAAAATGATCATAAATTTGCTCATATAATTCATATACATAAAAATATGTATAAAAGATGTGAATGCTTATTTAAAGCTCTCACAAATAAGAATAGAAATGAGCAAACTATTTTGTCTTCTTAAAACCTTATTAATCTGAATACTGACAGTTAATGTACTCTAGCGTGACAAGGTGCAAACCAATGAGGGAGAAAAAAAAAATCATGTTTACTCCTTCCTGCCAAGTGTTTTGCTAGAAGGCATGTCACACATGATTTAACCACTGAACCTCTGGGAGGGAAAATTTGACCAGGGGGCAGTACTGCTTTGTGTCTATGTTGTGGCGATAATGTTGAATAGGTGTTCATGGATCATATCACATTCTAAATGAGCTACATAAAAGGTCAAGTGGTGTACTTCTCCTTAATGCTTTTTGACAATCTACGTCAAATAGCAATTGAATTTGAAGCAAAAAAGAGGTGATTGTAGGTTGAAAGGGTAACGTTGATTCTTTTACAGTGACTTAATGCAGCGCAATAAATTCAGAGGAAATGACAAAGGCCAATGAGTGAAAGTTGGTCATAAAACTTTCATGATGGCCGCATACAAATGTTTTGGAAGAGTTTAGGCATAATTCTATCTGGTAGTGATGACGAAATGATGCTTGATGAAGCACTGAAGCATTCCAGCCAATGGGTTTGCTCATGATTTAAAGCTTCATGATGCTTAATTTGCTCTGTGCACCAACAGTAAGATACACAGGATAGAAAATAAACACAAGTGCTAATCCTACGGAAAGTACTTCTACACTCCACATATTCTGTTCTCATATACAGAGTGACTCCCTAAAACTACCCAACTAACTTGGAGCTCATTACAAACACCGTCAACACCTGCAATTGGAAATAAAGCTCTAGTGAAAGTAAAAAATGAATAACATAAATCAAATCACAGTTAAAAACAACCCTGTGAGAAATTAACAATAAAGCTAACAAAAAAGTGAAATCTTAATGGAAATGAAATTGTAGACAAGTTGAGTTCATTTAAAAATAACTGGTTAAGCATCTCTATTTAAACCAGGGATGTGCAAAATTATGGATGTAATTATTTTTGCTTAGGGCCCCCAAATGGCCAGCTCAGACATTATTGTTATCCAGTAGTCGAGACGGACGCAATGACGTATCATGCTGTGGAATCCCTCATCACATCCCTGCAATGTCAATTTTGCCGTATCCTCCTGACTACCAGTAATTCAAATTTGTCCACTCTAGTGGACCTGTTTAAACCTGAATATCTCCCACTCCGTGCATACGATTGAATTAACTCCCTTTGTGATCTATAGCGGACATTCAGAGCTTTCCAATGGTACCAAATCTGTAGGGGTGAGGCTTTGCTACCTTTGATTGCATCATCAAAGAAAATGGCTTCCCTCAGTGCTAGCACTTTTTAGGGAAGAGGAAAAGTAAGTGTATATTTTTTATTGAACAAATTTAGGCTTTAAATGTTAGCATGTTTTCTATAAGACTTAAAAACACATTAAAGTATTGCTTGAATTATTTTAACTGTATTTGAGCCTAGCTTTCTAAGTTTAAAAAAAATGTCCTCTGTAGTGGACATATCATAGCTTAAAAATGAAAACTTTTTTGAAAAAAAAATATATATATTTTGCAATATTCCAGTTATTTCACAAAGATTGGGGAATATCAAAATAAACATGATTGGACAATATCTTTTTTTTCCTGGTAGTCAGGAGGATATATCACATGGTTTATCATCAAGAAATACAATCAAATAGTTTATCACAAAAAAATGCACTGGTAATATTGTGAAAGGTATGATATGGCACAGACCTACACAGGCCTTTTCCTTTGTTCCTTTGGCATCGATTTACAGAAATATTATGTTTCTCAGCATCTAATAATGCAACATATATGAAATTACAATGTGCTATGAATGCATTTCATTACTATATATGCTATCAACACTCAGAGTTGCTTCGAGTCAAATGGGACGAACCACAGCCGGTCATTTAGAATCTGCTTCCAGCCCCATGAGCCCTCACTGTCCTATCTGTCTCTTCTCCACGTCCCGGTATCACTCTTCAGTCCCAGTACTGTGTAACCTTGCTCTCGCAAGATGAATTCTCGTGGTATTTGTGAGTTCACAAACCCCAGAGAAGTCACTTGAGTAAAGCGCAATATCTATCTGGCTATTGCTAGGTTAAGTACTGTGTACACATCCAGTCAAATGTCATTAACCCCTTAACAAAGCTTAACTGTCGTGCCCCAGCAGAGGGCGGCCATTGCACTTAGTATCAAATGACACCTGATATGCATATTTAAAATAGATGAATTAAATATTCATATTTAAAATAGATTAGCTGTTGAAATGGTCCAAATCACAGCTTTTTTTCATTGGTTTATACCATTTTGGTTTTGTTTGGTTGCCAAAAATTTGAACCTTACCCATACCATACCCGGCCTGAGATCTGCAAATTGCTTATTAGAGAACTGAGAAAAATTCTTTAATTCGGTAATTACCTATTCATTCACGGCTTCTCCTCATCAGGGTTGCCAGTTATTTTCCCTTGTGTCTTCCTATCAGCGACCTGAGCCACTTGTATCTTTCTTCCTCACTGTCTCGTCAGTTTGTTTGTATTTAGTTCAATGCCTCCTTTCAATCTTTGTTGGTTTATTTGCTTCTGTTGGTACCGCTGTCGTGTCCCCGTTTTGATTTGCTACTTTGTGTCTTGGTTATTCGACTAATTTGATTCCACACGCGCCTTGCTTTATTTTTGTTTTAAATAAATATGCCGTATTTTGTTTTAGAGTATATCCTGCACTCCTGCCTTGTTTCTGCCTTGTTACCAAACCACTTAATATGCCCGGTTTGTGCTTGGTCGCTTGTTTTTTTTTTGTGTGGGTGTGTGTCATCAGAACATCCTCTTACGGAGCCCCTCTGGTGTCAGGGTCTGAATTATTATTATTTTTTGCTCATCTGTACCCACAGTTTAACCATCTTTACCCACAGTTTAACAATCTTTACCCACAGTTTAACAATCTGTACCCACAGTTTAGTAATCTGTACCCACAGTTTAACAATCTGTACCCACAGTTTAGCAATCTGTACCCACATTTTGGTAAACTGTACTGACAGTTTAACCATCTTTACCCAGAGTTTAACAATCTTTACCCACAGTTTAACAATCTGTACCCACAGTTTAACAATCTGTATGTTGTGGGTATTGATTTGTCTGTTCCCTCACTCTCTCTCTCAGTCAGGGCAGCACAGAAAGGCGGGGCAGAGCTGCTGGAGAGCAGGGCTCGTTAACAGCCACACCTGCATGAAATCAGCAATCAGCCGGCTTCTTAAGCCGGCTCCCAACTCTCTTCTCCTGCCAGATGATTTTTCTCTCACGGTTGCTTCACATAGCTCTGCTCTCCAGCAGTTATTCAGCCTCTAGTGTCTTACTTTAGTTTTAATGAGTTTTTCCCCTTGTGGTGATTTTGTGTTTGTATTTTTCGTAGTTGAACTTTTCCCTGCAAGTGATTTTTGTTTCCCGTGTACAAATTTCTGATCGATTCTGCACCTGGGTCATTGTCTCCTGGTCTCTCCACAACACTATAGCCACAGTTTAATAAGCTGTACCCACAGTTTAGTAAACTGTACCCACAGATAACAATCTGTACCCACAGTTTAGTAAACTGTACCCACAGTTTAGTAATCTGTACCCACAGTTTAACAATCTGTACACACAGTTTAATATACTGTACCCACAGTTTAACAATCTGTACCCACAGTTTAGTAAACTGTACCCACAGATAACAATCTGTACCCACAGTTTAGTAAACTGTACCCACAGTTTAGTAATCTGTACCCACAGTTTAACAATCTGTACCCACAGTTTAGTAAACTGTACCCACAGTTTAGTAATCTGTACCCACAGTTTAACAATCTGTACACACAGTTTAATAAACTGTACCCACAGTTTAACAATCTGTACCCACAGTATAACAATCTGTACCCACAGTTTAGTAAACTGTACCCACAGATAACAATCTGTACCCACAGTTTAGTAAACTGTACCCACAGTTTAGCAATCTGTACCCACAGTTTAACAATCTGTACACACAGTTTAATATACTGTACCCACAGTTTAACAATCTGTACCCACAGATAACAATCTGTACCCACAGTTTAGTAAACTGTACCCACAGTTTAGTAATCTGTACCCACAGTTTAACAATCTGTACACACAGTTTAATAAACTGTACCCACAGTTTAACAATCTGTACCCACAGTTTAGTAAACTGTACCCACAGTATAACAATCTGTACCCACAGTTTAGTAAACTGTACCCACAGATAACAATCTGTACCCACAGTTTAGTAAACTGTACCCACAGTTTAACAATCTGTACCTCCAGTTTAGTAATCTGTACCCACAGTTTGACAAACTGTACCCATAGTTTAATAAACTCTACCCACAGTTTAACAATCTGTACCCACAGTTTAGTAAACCGTACCCACGGTTTAGTAAACCGTACCCACGGTTTAGTAAACCGTACCCACTGTTTAGCACTTCTGTGGCGTTATGTAATACGCATGCGCACGTTGGAGTGGTTGCTTGACAGCAGTATTAGCAGCGAAATTTTTTCGACAGTGCTTGATCCCTCAAAGACGTTTTTGCATGGTCTTGTAATGCGTCTGAAGAGTGAACTTCTTCAGGGAGGAGTGGGTGATTGCTGCTAAAGTCTACAGTTTAAGATGAAAAGAAGCAGCTATTCGCTGCTAATACTGCTGTCAAGCCAGCCTCCCTCATGCTCAAACCATGGTTCAGCACATGGTCTATCACAGTGACCTGAATATCATTGGATACAATAGTTCTCCGTCTTCTTACTACTCCTCTCTGTCCTCCTTATGCTTCTCTCTGTTCTCCCGATCCTCTCTGTCCTTCTCCTGCTCCCCCTGCTCCTCTGTCATGCTCCTGCAGGAGTAGGACAGGAGGAGCAAGAGAAGAACAGAGAAGACTGTCTTCCTCTTGCTCCCCCTATAGGATGGATGGATAGACTAATCAAAAATACTGCCAAAAAAAGGTTAATCTTCTCTTCACCGTATATAGTAAGATTATTTAGCTATATGCTGCTTACCTTTTTAGCATTTGAAAATGTAATAGGCGAGTTTTCTTTACAATGAAAAACATCATGTTAATCTTTCTAACTGACCAGACAGCTCATATGGTATAACAGCTGTTCTACTTGATCCTTCGTCAGCAAGATAAATCATTTTCATGCAAAGCTGCACTTTCTGTTATTACCAGGAGGCCTTGTTGGTCAGGTACCCTTTCAGGGTTAATCACAATGTATGGCCATGTGTTACTCCTGAAGTTGTAAACTGATGAATATGAATTTGTTGAGGGAATGGGAAAGTGGCCGATTAAGACCTCAACAAAGCAACTGTAATTAGTGCATGGGAAAACAATGCATTGTTATACGTATTACATTGAATGTCAATTTTGTCTATGTACCGCTACATTTTTTTTCCCCTGTCCTCATGTTTTTATCAGACTTATGCGCTGTAAAAATGTGATAGCTTGTTATGTGTATTTGTGTGTGGCCTGTTCTCCAGATTGATGATTAACTAAACAGCATCTGGATGTTTACTAATTGGCTGTCCTCTCCACACAGCCATGAATAAATAGCTCACCTCAACATCTTGTGTGTATGTGAATGTTTCCCACACTGTGCCAGTAATTGAGGATTACCATGATTATACAGTAAAGGTAGTAAATCATGTTCTCTGTGAAAAAGTTTTAATTACGACAAATAAATAGCACGCAGCGGATAGAAATGTCTAAATGGATACTTTTTACTTTCTTTCTCAGTGATTGCTGTTATTATTGTTCCTTTTCTGATTACTCACCTGGCTGTGCTGCTGCTATTGTCTTCTTGTAAATAACCTTACCACCTAACAACATAATGGACCCATTGTCGTTATCATTCAGCACCAGTTGCTGCAATCAAGAGACTTTAGCTGGCACTTCAAATCAGCCCCATTTCCACCGCAAGAACAACCCCATATGTGTTTGTCTCCACTGCAGGAGCCTTCATTTACAGGAATTTACGAATCGGAGCTGAGGGCCTACTTGAGGGTAGGTAATCAGTCGACCCGATAAACAAGTCCCGATCTCCAGCTGTCATGTCTGGGCTCACGGCAGGGTTAAGTTTGAGTTCATGACCTGTTAAGTTTGGGTCCATGACCGTGAGGTCAAGTGTCTGTTTTGAACTGATGTAACCATCATCTGGTTTCAACTGGAAAGACACTATGTGATGTTATGTAATGTCAGGACCTGTGTGATGTCAATCTTTACTCCTTTAGATGATGTCTGGACCTATGTGATGTGGCAACCAATCAGATCGATTCACTGTCTGTAGTAGCGTTCTTAGAAGTGTTTGTGTTTGCCAGATTATTGCTTTCTGTCGCTCTGTGCAACTCGCCTTTTTTCTCGTCTAGTCAAGTTTGTTCTACGCCTCTCGATGTGAATAAATAGTTCAAATCTTATTTGTGTCTACACTTTGGGATCCAACCTTCAGCTCATGACAACGGCACTGATTGGCTAAACCTAGAGCAAGATGTGACGCCACCAGAAAGCACCAAAACAGCGAGTTTTTAAGTCCCAGCAGAGGACCGTTTTAGTCTTGTAAAGGAATTAACAAGACTTTTACTCAAGCCCATACCTTCAAGATGGGGCATAAGGGACTGCCCGGGGTGGGGGAAAAGAAAAAAAAGAGGAAGGGGGGTTTTGGGAAAAAATGAGAAAGAAAAGGGAGAGAATGCATACTGCAGTGTTCCCTCACTTTTCACGGGTGTTACGCTCCACACCCACCCGTGATAGGTGAATTTCCACCAAGTATGGATGTTTAAAGAAAAAGGAAAAGTTTCGTTTTGGGGGGCAGGTTACACATCTACTGAGCCATAACAATGCCACCACAGTTTGAACCCTTCTAAGCACTTAAATATAATAAGAAAAATAGCATCATAAAGAATACTCTAAATTTAACCACTCTATATCAATTTCATCTTTATTCTTTTATTTTCTCATCACACACTTATTGTCATGAGTTTAATTTTTCACATCTCTTGTGGGATTTGAAGATCTGTGGCAACATTCCAATGGCCACAGCAATGTCAGAATGGTGAAATCAATAAATTAAATTAAATATAAATAAAACATTCCACTGCCATTGGCTGGCAACCAGTCCAGGGTGTCCCCCGCCTACTGCCCAAAGCCAGCTGAGATAGGCTCCAGCACCCCCCGCGACCCTTGTGAGGAATAAGCAGTCAAGAAAATGGATGGATGGATGGATAAAACATTCCAACACCCACAGTACTTTGAACAATGTACAGAAACAAATAGGTGTAAATCTCCCATCATGTCAATGTCAAACCTTTATTTGGTGCAATCAATAAATGTAAATAAAATGATTTAAATATCAATTAAATAAATGAAATATAATAAAATATAAATAAATTAAAAAACATGCGCGCACGCACCCCCCCACACACACGCAACCGAGCAATGCCATCAGAGATTTTTGCACAATATAACAAATTGCTTAGCACCAACATGACAGAGCTTTAAAGCTGTAACTCTTAGATTTGAAGCTTTAACTCCAAAGTTTAAAAAGATACTTGAATCTTTGAGCTATTTTCAGCAGTTTAAAGTTAATATTTTATCTATAATTAATGTGATAATGTCATTATTTTTCATGTACAAAGAGTACCTTTGATAAAATTAAATGTAATAAATTTTCCACTTGCTGTCAACCAATCATGGCTCAGTTTGCTAACCAAACCCAGAAAACAGGTGAGCCGTTACCTACTTCCTCAGCACAATTGATGTCATCTTCAGTCAACAGAAAGTGGAAAAAAATTGATTTTAATGATATTACTTGTACATACAAAAATAATTAAGTTATCAAATTAATTCTGGATAAAAAATTAAATTTTCACTGCTGAAAATGGCCCAATGAGTCAAGCGTCCCTTTAAACTTTCACAGTCCTAGAAATAAAACAAACCAAAACAATACAAGCTGGCTTCTTGGGTGCTCTCCAGGGTCCTCCTGACACACGACCTTTCTTTTTAGCCTTCGGGCTGTACCTAAATGGTGAAAGAGACATCACAATCATTCCATTAAATGATTAATCATGGTGCACAAAATATTTTTTTATACAAATGGTTATTTTGTACAAAATAATTATGACTGTATTTTCTTACCTTAAAGGCGCAGTCTGCTGGATTCACTCAGGAAAATGCACTTTTTAAATACAGGATGTAAACACTTTAACCTTCTCTCAGTCTACACATCTGGGTTTATGTTAATCTTTGGTGGTGATTTTGTCCTAACCCCCCAACCCCCCGACCCCCCCCCCCCCCCCCCCCCCCCAGCCTGTTTTTTGTCATTTTGTATTTGTTTTGTAAACAGCGGGACGTTTCAGTGTTTACACCCCTCCAGCCAATCGCAGAGCGGGGGGTGGCGTGTCGCAAACGGGGCCGTGCGAACGTGTCGGCTGTGTGACGTCACTCCCGCGGCAACTTGAAAGCACGGATTTTTTTTCTTCACTCATCATTCACACATGTAAGCTTCTGTGAGTGAGTGAGTGAAAAACAATAAGCCGTGCGTGCCTTCATATTGCTGCGGGAGTGACGTCACGCAGCCGACACGTTCACGATCACTGAATGTTATTTTAAAAATGTTTTGATTTGGAAGGCTTAAGACATGGAACAGTCAAGTTGTAAGAATAATTAGAAGAATTATTTTAAGCATATACTAATAGGCTTTTATTCTAAGCAAAGGAGGAAAATCGCAAGAGTAGCTGAAAAGAGAGAAGTTTCGAGAACAGGAATGATAAGAGAGGGAACAAGGAGAAGTGGACATGTGCATGTGAAATAAAGAGCATGAAAACTGAACGAAAGGACTGATTATTGAAGGCAACACACAACAGTATTATTTGAAATCTCACCTCCTCATCACCCCATTTTGGATTTCCACAGTGATTTTCCCTGACCTGAATACGTTAAGCAATTTATATTGTTTTAGCATTCATTCTCCCCTTTTTCTTGTCTATATTGCTTTATTAATCATGTATGATCCTTTTAAGAGCAGACCTTTGATTTGATTAGATGAGCTTTCATTACAGTAATGGAGGATCAAGTACATTGCGATATTAGACGGAATATCTGATCTTTCCGCTGCTGCTGCTGCAACAAAAGGATTTGTGTCTGTATGTTGTATTCTATTTTAAAGCTTAACAATTCAAAATAATACATTCTAAAGAGCATATGTGCAGACAGACATCTTTGTGTAATATATTAATATTCATAATGTTAAATCCATTGATTGCTTAACCGGGGACAAAAGGACATCTCTCCATCAGAAAACAAAGTATACTTTACAGTTGACATGATATCAGGTACAAGCACAAAATTAGAGCATCGCAATAATAATATTGCCTCTCACAATCCAAACTGAGGAATACATGTAAATTCAGTCAAATGGCATTTCAGTGAGGGAAGCTTGATCTTTACAAGATTATGGATTAAAATAATCCCATGAAGCCAAAGTGGATTGTGTTTTCATAAAATGAAGTACAGTTTTCAATCACTCATTCAAACAGTCCCGTATAAAATAGCTTAAGTAAAACAATCACAGAAACAGACTTTTCATGTTGATTTCCCTCCAACCTGTTTTGTTCATCTGCTTAGTCATGCTGTATGGTGGATTTCTATGCCTTTTCACACTGGAACAGTTTTTTGTTTGTTTGTTTTTTAATGAATTAATGCACATATAAAAATACTAAAACATGTGGTTTGAGTAACTTTACTTATCCTCTGACCAAATCTTTGAATCTCAAATAAAACAGTTAAGGGGGAAAAAAAACACATTTTTTTTAATACATTTGTTTCATTGCTGCATCTTGTAACTGAGGGAACATTTTTTTCAAAATACATAATACTTTAAATAATAATTATTATTCATGTAATGTTTGTCCCACAACATGCATGCAACCCTGTTACCATAACCTTTTTCGCTGGACTTGACACCAAACAGTTTTCCAAAAGCAAGGGTAGAGCATTAAGGTATGCCTCAGAGGTTTAGGGGTGCTATAAAGACGTTTAGGGGTGCTACAAAGACCCCAGGTTGTTGTAGTCTGTCGTGGTTTGGCTTTGGGAGTACTTCCCGCTGGCTCGCTCCAATAATTGCATGGGCAGTCAGTGAGTAAACCATCCTTCCATCCAGTATCTACCGCTTATCCGGTGTCGGGTCACGTGGCCAGCAGCTTTAGCAGGGAAACCCAGATTTCCCTCTCCCCGGCCACTTCAACCAGCTCCTCCGGCGGTATCCCAAGGCGTTCCCAGGCCAGCCGAGAGACATATTCTCGCCAGCGTGTCTGTGCCCGGAACACCTCTCCATGGAGGCGTCCAGGAGGCATCCGAACCAGATGCCCGAGCCACCTCAACTGGTTCCTCTCAACGCGGAGGAGCAGCGGCTCGACTCCGAGTCGCTCCCGGATGACCAAGCTTCTCACCCTATCTCTAAGGGAGAACCCGGACACCCTGCGGAGGAAACTCATTTTGTCCGCTTGTATCCGGGATCTTGCTCTTTCGGTCACGAGCCACAGCTTGTGGCCATAGGTGAGGATAGGAACGTAGATCGACCGGTAAATCAAGAGCTTTGCCTTTCGACTCAGCTGCTTCTTCGCCACGACAGACCGATGCAGAGTTCGTCTCACTGCAGACGCTGCACCGATCCGCCTGTAGATCTCTCGCTCCATCCTGCCCTCACTCGTGAACAGGACACCAAGATACTTGAACTCCTCCACTTGGGGCAGGATCTCATCCCCAACCCGAAGACAGCACTCCACCCTGTTCCGACTGAGGACCATGGTCTAGGATTTGGAGGTGATCTTCATCCCAACCTCTTCGCACTCAGCTGCGAACCCCGCCAGTGAGAGTTGGAGCTCACTGCTTGATTAGGCCAACAGCATCACATCATCTGCAAAGAGCAGAGATCCAATGCTGAGGCCACCAAACCGGACCCCCGACGCCTCGGCTGCACCTAGAAATTCTGTCCATAAAAATTATGAACAGAATTGGTGACAAAGGGCAACCTTGGCGGAGTCCAACCCTCACTGGAAATTTACAATTATTTCGTTACTCCATTAATGGTTTCAATATCTTAATTTAAAATGGTCAAAAATTTGTAACTTGCACATTTGCAAAAATCTGCTTTTATTTTGTAAATACAGGGATCAACATTTTTACATCTGTAATGTTCTAACATGTTGCAGACCAAATTAGTAACTATCAGTCTTTTAAAATGCTGTCTTATGCGTCTGCCCAATAAAATACTCCACTCGTAAGTTGTAACTATTAGGGGTGTTAAAAAAAAATCGATTCGGCGATATATCGCGATACTACATCGCGCGATTCTCGAATCGATTCAATAAAAAAAAATCAAATTTTTTTATTTATTTATTTATTTTTTATTTATTTTTTATTTATTTTTTTCTAAGAGCTCAGAATTGTTCATTCGGTAGTCTTACCGATTCAACGTCTTATCATCATTGCCTTTTTTTTTTGTGTGTGTGGAATCGATTTTTAAACTTCCATTTTTAATGGAAAAATATTCAACAAAACGTCTGACTTCGGGTTAGGATTCACACCTTGAACATGGAAGAATGTTATATGAACGGAACATTAAGCCTTAATATTTTATTTTAATGCTGTTCAAACATGAAACAGATTACAACCTCTATAAGACTGAAATTTCAGATAAATAAATAATACATTTTCATATAAATCTTACACTCTACAAGCTTACTGATTAGTATTTTCTAAATTTGAATGAAAAAAAATCGCAACAATCGACTTATGAATTCGTATCGGGATTAATCGGTATCGAATCAAATCGTGACCTGTGAATCGTGATACGAATCGAATCGTCAGGTACTAGGCAATTCACACTCCTAGTAACTATTAATTAATATATTTTCAAAGTGCCACCTTACTACATGTAAACTAATTAACTTAAAACAATTACATCTCAGTTACTTTCGATAACCAGTGTTTTAAGTGGGAATAAAAGAAGTGCTGGTGCTCCCCAAATTCCACTATGGTTTACATTTCACAGTGATTGTTTTCTCTTGTGCTTTGCTTTCATTTCTTTGTTGATGTTTCTGATAACAGGTTCAGATGACAAAGACCAATCTTTGAGTAGCACTTGGGGAAAAAAAAATCTTATGAGAGAAAATTTATATACACATTCTTACTGATTAGACAGATAGATAGATAGATAGATAGATAGATAGATAGATAGATTCTATCTACTTAATTAATCCCTGCAAGGGGAAATGTATTTGTCCATAAATAGACAATAAAAGCAAACATCTTGAAAGTACTCAATATGTAAGAACCCGACAGTTTACATCACTACTAATTATTATAAAAACGGATAGCAGCTGGAATAAAAGATTTCTCACCTGGGACTTAAAGCGCTCAGTTCTGCAGCACACATGGGGAAGACGATCAGATCTATTGTATTGCTCCTTTGAGCAGACAGTGTCTTATGCAGCAGATGCCTCGTGTTGCTGAGGATGACTGCACCTTTCTCCCCAAGCACCAAATCTGCATTTAGAGCGTCTCCCGCACTGATTTTATACTTATTAGGACAAACGCACGCCACACCGTGGTATTTTCGCTGTAGAGGAAGAAAATACTACTCGCTTCAGCATGAGCAGCCCATGTTATTTTTTTACGTCTTTGCTGGATCAGCATACGAATCCACCTCTGACCGTGGTCTTTTTTTTTTTTTTTAAAGCTTTGAGCCAGGAAAGCATGGTAGCATTTTCATTTCATTCTCTTAACTCAAGAGTTATTGTTGTAATGTACACATGCATTCGCGTCGGCTAGCAACGGTTAGCACGTTTACAGTAGGGGACTTGAATAACGCACACTTCTCTCATAAGGACAGATATATATGACTACTGGAGTCATCATGCGCTTGGTGATGTGATGAGCGGACGGACATCCATAGTAATTTTATTATATAGCAATTATCTCTTCCTGCTCAGCTGGGTGCCACTTAGTTTTGTCTGAAGGTTCCCTGGTACCCCCATCTGGGAAAACCTGCACATTAAAAAGCCCTAGTCCTAAACATACTAAAAGATTAAAAACACTAGACTTATTTATTTATTTATTTTTATTTATTTTTTACAAAATATGTTTTGCCAAAGTGAAATCAACTCATAGGGAGGGATCCGTCTTATGCAGTGTGGTGGCCCAACTTTTGTTAGAATGACAACCTGTCGGCTCGAATTTGTGGACACATAGCCAAATGCACCCCTATTTCACTCTGGAACCTTGCATATTATGGGTATCATGTTAGTTGATGTTGATGTTGTAGATGTCAGTTAAAGGGATACTTTACTTATTTTGCCATTTTTGGTAGTCAAACATTAATATTTTGCCTATAATAAATTTGATATTTTCATGATTTTTCATTACAATTAGTACCTTACATCCATCCATCCATTTTCTTGACCGCTAATTCCTCACAAGGGCTGCGGGGGGTGCTGGAGTCTATCTCAGCTGGCTTTGGGCAGTAGGCTGAAAATGACATCACGAGGACTCAGGTAATTGTATTGTATTTATTAATTTCTTATTTAATTTAAATAATTCTTAATTTATTTTATTATTAATAAAAAAAATTATCAATTTATTGTAATGCTTGTATTAGTGCCTTTATATTTTTTTATATGAGATACTTATTTTTTTTATATTTTTCATTGCTGTAATGTACAAAAACACAATATTGTGTGGGTGTGTGTGTGTGTGCGTGCGTGTTTGTTGTATGAGCTTTTTTTTTTACAATATTGTGACCTTTTTATTGTATCGCCAACCTCCCCACAATATCGTGATAATTATTGTACCGTGTCCTTCATATCGTGATATTGTATCGTGATGTTTAGATATCATTACATCCCTACTAAATAAGTGAAGTATCTCTTTAAGCTAAGTGTCTATTGACACTATTTGTGCTGTGTGTGTGCGTGCGAGCGATAGAAAAGCGCGAGACAGACTTGTTTATTTCAATTCTCTTTAACTGACAAATATTTTTACTAAATGTGTCAGAAACTTCCTGTAAAGTACATGACATCACATTTTGTTTGTTTACCTGGAACATTCTGTTTTGATTAATATGGATGTGTCAGAGACCTCTGCTTCCTCCAATTGGCAGCCCGCTCTTCTACTTGAGATGGCAGAGTGATCTTCACTCAAAGCCCATAATCTCTGCCAAATGCTCCAAGCGCTATCGTCACGGGCACCAAGCCATGCATAGAAGATTCCAGCGCCAGGCCCCTGCTGCATGACTCCCAATGGTCCATCCAGCCAAGGTCAAGTGTAATTTGGCTGGACCTTCACTGGACCTTGCATGAGATGGTGTGAGATGAAGCTGGTGGGAGGAAATGATAGTCAGCTGAGCGGGAGGGCTGGTGGAGAACAATGCAGGACTGACAAAATGAGCTGCAATAGAATATCACAGCATCAGTGGCCTTCAAAAGTAACACAACTATTGCAGAGGATCACCGAGTCTTCGTTTTTGTTGTAAGATTAATTTGCCAATATCATTATGTTGCATAATAAACGCAATAATTGATACTTCAAAATAAAATGTTCAAAAACAATGTCATATGCTTATAAAAATAGAAACTAATCTTACAAAAGTAACTTGTCCACTAAAACCTTTTATGCTTAGTCAACTGGCCATAGGGCCATTTCGCCATACAGGGATTAAGCTTAGTCTGAGATAAATTCACATTTTCATCCAGAATTCATTGAAATTGCTTGAAATTTATTTATTTTTATGGGCACGGATGATTGACTTGTATATTTTAACGTCCCATATTGTACTATAAGGAGAGAACAGTTACAAACACCGACAGAATATTGTTCCTTCTATCTTTCACATTATGTGTCTATGTAGCGTCCTCGTCATTCGCCCCTCAGGCCATGAGGTGTTTAGATAAGTTTTACTTAAATGTATTCACTAACGGCCGATGCATTTGTGCAAAAATTCAAACAATTGGTTATTGATGAAGGCTACGTTTCAGAGTAAGTTATTAATTGTGACGAGACGGACCTTTTTTGGAAAAAGATGCCTTGCTGTCATACCTGAAGTTTCCATCAAGTTTCGGAATTGATTGAAAAGAATCACCCAGAAAAAGCGTTCACCATTTGGACGATCGTTCACTATGATGATGTTTGCCTTGGACATTTTCGAAGGATTGTTTAAAAAAAACAAAAACAAAACAAACAAGGGCTCCAGGTGGAGGAGTCGAACCGTCACTTGCCTTTGGTGCTGGATGGCGTGGGTGTGCGGTGATAAAAAAAAAAAGAAAGAAAAAATAAGATTGTTTAAAAAAACAAACATCCTTAGATCAGTTCTGTACAAAACACCAGGCAAAAACACTTCTGAGAGAGAACATGAACCAAAGAGGGCAAAAAATGATGAGGACAGCAGTTAAAAAGGTAAATTACCATAATTTTTATTCTTTGCTCTATTCTTTGTTTTTTACATTATGCACAACTTTCATTTATTGTGCAATAATCTAATCATAACATGCATTTGTTACATGTTTTGATGCATTTTCATGCTTTATAAAACATTTGTCTGAATTTTGGGAGGCTTGGAATGGATGAGGGCTTTACATGGAAAATGCGTCTCTACTTACAAAATTTTCTACTTAAGAACTTTCTTCCAGAATCAATTAATTTTGCAAGTAGAGGTACCACTGTATTTCAAAAATTTAAATTGAGATTTCCAAATCTCATTTTCCTGATCCATGTATCAGGATTTGGATCAGCGTAATACCGATCCTCTCATTGAAATTTCCAAATCCCTCCGTTCTGAATGTTCCCCTGTTCATTATCGATAATGACTTACTTGCACTTTGATTTATTTATACATCAATTTCCTGAATCGCTTATTCCTCACAAGGGTGCTGGAGCCTATCCCAGCCGGCTTCGGGCAGTAGGCGGGAAACACCCTGAACGGATTGCACATGGTTTTATAACGAGTTTAAACAGGGTATGCGAGTTGGACTGACGGGAGGTCTCAACTCAGCCTTGGGTCCTGCTCATCCGCCAAACCGGAAGTCAGTAGTATGAGTTTTTCAAACCCAATGTACGAGTGCACTCATTCTTTTAATTTTCAGCCCAAATTTTCTGAAGCACTGGCACAGTCGATAATAATGATAGTTGTAATACTCAACTTTATATAGCCCCGGGTCAAGGGACTCGAAGACTTAGTTGATCATCTGGTATTCATTGTTGCCTCACAGTAAAGTTCCCTTAGTTGTGCCTGCACCAGACTTTTTAGTGTAGTTGGCATTTTCTGCCCGTGCTTGCATGTTTTTTTTTTTCTAGTTAACAGGTTTCTCAGCTCTCATGTCTTTCATGGTTTGATCTGAGGCAGGGTCATCTGTGCTTCTGCTCCACAGCAGGTTGCCTTCTAACAAGATCCAAACCTGTTTCACAAGCTGATAGGCCATTTACGTATGAACCCACCCATGCATAGTGTCACGCATTATCTAGAACCTTTACCTCTACAGGTTCTGAATAAAGGTTGAAGATGCAGCAGGTGTGGGTGGCTGCTATAGGCTAATGTGTCTTCCTCAACACCTTTGACCTTGTATCTGATCCTACTATCAAGCAGCTCTTCCTCAAAAGCCATCCACCACCTTATTGAAATGTCTAAAATGATATAATATAGATGGCAGAGCTGTGAAAGTAAAAAGTACTTTTTAACAAACTCAAAAGTTCATTGGTGGTGAGTGAAGAAAGTCGCTTTCAGGATCTTCCTATGTCTCTGATATCCATTTAGGTTGATGGTTTGGGCTAAGAAATTATATTATTAGCTGAGTGGGAATACAATGATTGGTCAGTGTTCAAGCCTGATTTGACACAATAGTGATGCTATTAAAATGCAATTATTATATTCACATCTCACTGTAATATTTCACTTGTCCAAATATAATTAAATACTGTAAGACAGAATACAGCTTGACACATTCTTCTCTACAATATGAAGGAAAAGCTAATTCTGCCAAATGTAATGAACTATATATGAGACAAAGGACGATGTTATCAAAAAGAGAAGTTATAAAAAAAACATACTTGGATGATTTTTTTTTCTCCCCTTGATGAGGATCAAAGAAGATGACTTTCATTTCTGAAGTAAGAGACATGTCTATATTTGTGGTAAATCAGTAACAAGATGTACAAAAGAGACAAATCAAAGTGCTTTTAAAATCAAGTTGAGTAAGACATTATTGTTGGTTTGACTGGCATATACTGAAAGGCCAACGCCGTACGGCCTCGGCCCCCTTACAGTGTGCGTGTGCGTGTGTGCGTATGCTGCTGAGTCCTTCCAGGTGTGGTGCACTGGAGTCTCTCAGCAGGTGTTAAGTCCTATTTAAGCCAGCCTCTGTTGTGTACTGAAAGGTTTGGATCCCAAACGCAGACACAAATAAGATATTCTCCATTTATTCACATCGAGGACTAAATAACGACATCACATAGGTCCCGACATCACCTAAAGGATTAAAGGTTGACATCACGTTTTTGACACTTGTTACGTCAGTACCTAAACAGATGCATAACCCCGGGTTTTCACCGGATGCGGTTGCGGTGCGGTGCGTCTTGACTGCGTGCTCCGGACGGGTCAATTTTTTTGTCAATCCACACCGGCTCCGCACAGCTGCGGTCCGGCAGCTCCGTCGCCGCCCACTTCCCAACGTGTCTCGCGGGACCGCGCGCGCGCGATCATGTGGCATTTCACAACGAGAGGTGGACTTCTTTTGATTTAACATTTTCTTCTTTTTCTGCTATGAGATTCCATGCAGCATCCTTTTTTTGGTTGTCCTTGTAAAGTATATTAATAACGAGAGTCGGGTCAGTGCGGGTCCACTCTTTATTTCTGTCTTCCGCGTCCGGCTGCCGCTCAGTACGGGAAGCGAGACGGGCACAACAAGCAATCGCGAACATCAAACTCACAATACATTACAGTCCTTATAAAAAGGATGTGCCGTGTCATATATTATTTTGTGGTTTTCCACCTCCAATATAAACCTCTCTTCGTCCATGTTCGCTGGTGTCTAAACCGTGAATGAGCACATGGCCCGGCGACGCCCACGTCACGTTTTGCTGAAAAACTTGCGAAATAGGAGCTGGCGAGTGTTTTATTCTGAAAGGTAACCGGAAATTTATTTTGAAACTGCCTCGGTCTTCCTGTCCCGCTCGATGTGTTTTGTGCTAGCTTGCCATTTGCCGGAGGCCTACCGCTGCGGCGTCCGGCAAAAATAGAAAATGGGTCTATCCTTGCGGAAGGCTTGCGGCACGCCGCAGGCCTTCCGCAGTCGACACGCAACGCACCCGCAAGCGGTGTAAACTGCACCATTCGAATGAATGGAATCTAATTGCTTGCGTCGCCGGACCACACCGCAACCGCACCGCAACCGCAACCGGTGAAAACCCGGGGTAAGGCACCTAACAGGTCATGAACTCTGGCGCATGCGGCCCAGGCCATGACAGCGTCAGACTTCACCAAACCGCTAGTTTGTACATCCAGCTGCTCTCTAGTGTTATTGTGAAAGAGATCTTTTGAATGGCAATCCTGATTTATGGTTTTGCTCCTAGTTTCCAGCCTGCCATTTTGCCTGTGCTGCCTACATCTTGTTCACGCCCTGCTATCCAAACTCAACTTTTCATTACACCACGGACCGCAGCCTCCTCAAAAAGGAACTCTCCAATCCCTGTTGTAAATAAATACCATATCCTAAGTACTACTTTCTTGTTTTTTGCATTTGGGTCCTCCCCCAACCGTAACCCTGACATAAACACACAATTTATAGCCCTCAGTGTTGTGTGCTGAAAGGTTTGGATCCCAAATGCAGACACAAATAAGATTTTCTCTATTTATTCACATCGAGAGGCAGAAACTCAGAGACGCTGTACACAGGACAGTTGGACAATAATCCGGCAAACCAAACACGATTCTCAGACTGCACCCACAGACAGTGAATCGTAAAGGACTAAAGAACGACATCACATAGTTCCAGACCTAAAGGATTAAAGTTTGACATCCCAAACATCACATTTTCTAAACAGACACTTGTTACATCAGTACCTAAACAAACACATAACAGGTCATGAACTCTGGCACATGCGACCCAGGCCATGACATTCAGATTTTGTGGTACCGCTTTGCTGTTAGAGAGGTGTGTAAAATCGACATTTCTTCATTCTGCAAATACATTCTGCATTTCTGGTTTTGCATATTAGTTCATGAATGTGTGATGTTGAATAGGATTAAGTAAGAATTCACCTTAATAGGTGCATTTCCATTGGACTGTTGTACAATGAAGGCTGCTTGAGTTTTTTTTAGTAGTTTTTTAGTAGTTTAATATCGCATAAAACATGTTTGTCTTGTAGAGCCATCCACTAACTTTAGTGTCATAACCATTTTGGAGAATAATTTACAGCGTGCTTTTTTTTTTATTTTCTCCCCAGCAATTCCGGCCAAAATGGGTGCACCACGGAGATGCGGTCTCGGTTAAAATGGGTTTACGTGTCCTGCCTCGTATCTTGATAATTAATGCATCCCGCACTTCCCGCGCCCGCCACGAGTACTCGTGTGGAGTTCTGGCTGTATTGGTACGCGCAAAAATATACACAAAACTTTGAGATAAAGAAAATATAATAAATTAAAAAATTGATACTTGAGCTTGGGGATTGATACTTAAAACTGAACACGCTGGATCGAAATATCGATATTTTGGTATCGATCCGCCCATCCCTACTCAAAGGCAAACTAAAGTCAACCAATGGAAATTATGAAGTTGCAATGATTTCCTATAGAAAGGCAAGATAATACTGTCTGTGCAAAGTAGAGAGCAATGGGAATATGGAAAATCTATGATGTGCATAATCACCTACTCAGGTTATTGCTGTAGGCACAAACTGCGCATTGATCACAGCAGCCAGGTGCCATCAAAGAACACAGACATCAATGCATCTACTTTGTGATATAGAGGACAATGAAAAGCAAAATTACATTTTCCTAAGGTCCATCACATGAGTAATTTATTTCATTTTCTTTGATGGCTTCACTTGTTATTGAGATGCAGTCAAACAAACGACATTGTCTGATTACCTGGACTATGTTTGATAAGATACAGATGGTAATTTCCAGATGACAGGATATGTTTGAAACAATAATGACCGTGGTTATTAACATATTTTTAGTTTTGCATTCATTAAAATGATATGGGCATGCTGTAAAACTTAATTAGCATTATGGATAAGCTATTGAGAAAATGCTGACTTCAACTAAAACTGTTGTCATCATCAATCTTACGAGTCTGTGAAACAATTGGATGCAAATTTTCACAAATGCAATGATGACCACGTCATTACCATCATCATCATTACTATCTAATCTTAATAACATAATTGTCATCATTCCAAAATGCATGTCAACTTTCAACTTTTTTTATATATATTTTTTTCTTTTTATAGAAAACAGGGTGGGCCACCGGTGGGGTTTCGAGCACCAGGCAAGTTTTCTGGGGGAAACTTATTTTTTTTAAATAATAAAAATAATTAACATACATCATACTCAAACATGCTAACAATTTCTTTGCTTCTACCTGTAAACTAGATGTCATGCTCACATGTGCTATTCTGGAAGTGCCAAATAAATTTATTTTCTAGATTGAAACAAGCAGCCAGCAAAGTTATTAGCTGACCTATCCTCAAAATTTCCAGTTTTTCTTGAAGCATTTGCCTTGAAAATTGTTTCATCATGACTGAGATTAGTTCTCCTCTCAAGACTATTTATCTCAACCAATCGGAAATTTAGTGCCGTCACTCAAATACTGCATGAAGGCCTACAGTTAGTGGCGCTCCTGCTATTAGGTGGATTAGGCAAATGCTAGGGGCGCTCGTGAGCAAAAGGGGCGACAGGGAGAGGAGAATTTTTTGTTTTTGTTTTTTAATCCTTTGTCAGTCACGTAAACTTGCGCCTTCTGTTTCAAGTAAAGCATGGCCAGCCAACCACATACCTCCTTTCAGATGTAGCTTTGATTGACAACTACGGCTAGCCAATGACAATCGGGATTGGGAGGGTGGGGTGGGGAATAGACGCACGCTCTGGAGACGTGCGTTAGCCGAATTTACTTCCGGGTTAGATAATAGTGTGCTTTCGCCGGCCGGCGCTGACACAATGACCACCAAACGCCAAACCTCGATCCAGGATGACACAGTTGACTTTGCTGGGAATACTGCGTCCACTGGTCCACTAAATGTTTACAAGTGAGTGGCAAACTTTTGTTTTGATTAGTCAAGCCACACAGCATGGACGAATTGTAACAATACACAGTATGCGGTTAACAGAATCACACAGTCACACATACACAACAACAACTTTGGAGCATAAAATTGTTTATCACTAAAGCACAGTTGCAGTACAATGTAAGTTGAATTCTCTTTTTATTGCCAAGTTTGTTAATGCTGATGACTGTCACTAAGTTCTAATGAAAAAACAGCACTTTACACATCCTTTTGGATTGATATTTTGCTTAGTTTTTCACTGCACCCATATGTCGTTTCTCTATATTATCGACATATCTCAACTCAACCTTATTTATAAAGCACTTTAAAACATCCATTGCTGCATACAAAGTGGCATGGAATAGAAATCAGTCTTGCAGTAGAGACAGCTGAAAGAAAATGACACTAAATAAAATTAATTCTAGTAAATATGTGGTTAAGTATAAAAGCAAAAAATATATATATATATATTTAAAAAAATATATAACAAGATGTATAAATAAATAAAATAACATATTGTACAGCCCTAAACGTATGGTTGTACCAATAAGTATGAAATAAGTGTGGGAGATGCGCTAAATTCAGATTTCATCAGTAAGAAATTAATGTGAATATAAATTTTCTCTCATAAGGTACTGAGTGCTACTCATATTGTTCTGCATCATCAGAACCAGTTATCAGAACCATCAACAATGAAAGGAAAGCAAAGCACACCAGAAAAAAAAAATCTTGTGAAATGTAAACCTAACTCTTGCAAGTCACGATTCATGATACCGAGATAATACTCTGAATGGTTGATGTAAATAATTAAGTTCGTTCTTTGCTAGGCTCTCATTATCCCATACAGTGATTTATTGTAGTACAATTACTACATTATTAATTTTGAACTGCAACTGTGGTTTTAAAATTCCAGAGACGTGAAGATACCGTGTGCCCTGTGTGAGTTTATGATAAATTATTTTGTGGTTGGTCTAAGAAATTGCGCAGGGTCGTGTTTATGTTTGGTCTAATAAGACCCCTTCTTTTTTTCTTTTTTTTTTTTGCACTACCAGAAATCCTGCCTAGGGTGGCTGCCTACAGTGCTGAATATGAAATTCTATTTGGGTAAAAAAAAAATAATACGACCTGGGCGACTTCCTTATGTGGTCCTAGATTGGATGCATATCAGATTTTTTGCAACGCCACCTCAGTATGAATAGACAGGTCGCAGGTATCAGACCTATCAAAAGCCTAATATGCACTTCTGGCGGGTGGGAAGGATTGCTTGTGAGATTACTGACAATAGGCAAGGCAAGTTTATTTGTATAGCACATTTCATACACAAGGCAACTCAATGTGCTTTACACAAGACAACACATAAACATCAACAACCAATAGTTAACATTCAGAGGAAAAAAATAAATAAATAAAAATAGGTTACTACAAGATTTACTAAAAAGAACATACAATAACAATCTTAAAACATTTAGCATAAGGAAGTTTAAAATAATAATAAAAATAATAATTAAAAAGGGGGGGAAAAATTTATTAAAGCTGTTTAACAGTCCCTAATCAAAGGTATAAGAAAAAAGCAAAGTTTTTAAGCTGAATTTAAAAGCATTTACACTCGGGGCTGACTTCACTTCTGTTGGCAGCCTATTCCATCTGTGTGCCGCATAATAGCTAAATGCAGCTTCACCATGTTTGCTTCGAACTCTGGGTTCCACTAGTTGGCCCAAGTCTGTCGATCTCAGAGCCCTGCTGCGTTTGTACTCAATCAGCATTTCTTGGATATATTCAGGACCCAAACCATTTAGCAATTTATAGACGAGTAGCAGAACTTTAAAATCAATTCTACAGCTGACTGGGAGCCAGTGTAAATCCTTAAGTACTGGAGTAATATGTTCTGATCTCTTTGTTTTGGTCAGAACTCGAGCTGCAGCGTTCTGAATGAGCTGCAATTGTCTCATGTTCTTTTGAGAGAGTCCAGTCAGAAGACCGTTACAGTAATCTAGTCTGCTGGAGATAAAGGCATGGATAAGCTTCTCTTGGTCTGCTTGAAGCATGCAGTCCTTCAGTCTGGAGATGTTTTTTCAGCTGGTAAAAGGCTGTTTTAGTGATGAATTTAATATGATTGCTGAAGGTCAAGTCTGAGTCTATTAGTACCAAGATTTCGAACTTGGTCTTTAGTTTCTAAAGACAGTGACTCAAGCTGTTTTTTAACAGCATTCCTCTTTTCTTTATTGTCGAAAACAATGAGCTCCGTTTTGGTTTCGTTTAGCTGACGGAAATTTGGGTTCATCCAGTTGTTAATTTGCTCTCGAGAATGACACAGTTCGTTAATAGAACTGCTGTCATTTGCCACAAAATGGGTGTTAGCGCAGCCATTTTGGCAGCATAGAAAACGTGTCTGCCACTTTGAGTAAACGGCAAATGCCACACTTAATGATTGACAGCTGTTGTGGAAGAGCTGCCACAACGAGAAGAGGCAAGAAAAGGATCAAGCATTCTCCAGGCCAGGGCTAGGGAACCCTGGTCTTCAAGAGCCGCCCGCTGTCCCGCCTGTTTTCCATGTCTCCCTCCAGCACAGCTGACTCGTTATTAGGGTTGCCAACTTTCTGATCCCGAAATAAGGGACAGGTGCACGGCACGGTGTCATGGTGGTGTGAAATCAGTGTATATTCTGATTAGATTCGAAATGCACAAAGTTTTACATTCCCTTTAATCCTTACTGCAGGACATCATTATGTAACCTCATACAAAACCTCAAAGACACCACAATTTGCCTCATTACCTTAAAAAAAAAAAAAAAACAGGTGCAAAAAAAAAAAAGAAATGCAAAAGGAGTGTGACTCACCAAATTTACTTTTTCCATGGAGACTTTTCTCTCTTTTCTTTCTTACAGGTTTGTCCATTCTCTCTTCCTAACCGACCGGACAACACTAAACATTATTATTATTATTGTTATTATTTTCTAGCCACTTACGCAGTATAAGCCGCTACAACAAATGCATGTGATGATGCCTGATACCTGTGATTGGCTTAGTGCCATTGCCGTTTTAGCTGATCTAAATGTAGAGTGCGGTTTGCCATGTTAAGAGCTGAATGCGAAACTTGCCAGCAAGCTAAATTCTCACAGTATTTGTCCATAAATAGTATGAGAATACATCTTGTATTGCTCCCGCTGATACGTTCGCAGCCGACGTATTAAGATCGGCGTTTAGAGTGTAGGCGACATGAAGCTGTGATGAAACCAGGAAGTGCCCCTCTCTCTCTCTAGTTGCCTCTCTTACCTTGCAAGATCTCCACATAACATCACACCTAGCGACTCATTTTATTGGCTACGAGCAACTTCCTTGTCACTTGTCAACCTACGGGAGCAGCCGTGGTTCAAAAATGGCAAAGATGCAGTTTGATGCATTTCGTGTAAGAATTGAGAATTATTTTACGGGACTTTTGAGGTCCCGTACGGGGCATAACAATTTAGCCTAAAATACGGGGCGTCCCGGTTAATACGAGACAGCTGGCAGCCCTACTCGTTATCATCATCATCATTATCAGCAAGCTCTGTAGAAGCCTGATAACGATCCAGTTCATCATACCAGCTATATTGGTGGAGGAAAACATGGAAGACAGGCAAGACGGTGGCTCTCGTCTCGAGGACCAGGGTTCCCTACCCTCCAGGCTAACAAAAGAACCAATGTCGAGCCAATGGGTCACAGCAGCCATAAAAAGGGTAAACAACAAGACGGAGGATTCGGGATCCTCCTCATTGCTTGTGTAGCAATTCACACATATATCAGGTGAGTCAATTACTGAATCAGTCGTGTAGATGTAGGTCGATTGTATAGTTATTAAATGAAGACGTGATTGGGCACTTAGTACATGGCTGAATCAACAAATGCTAACTTGCCTGAAGCTAGCATCGTAGGAGGCCAGCTGGGTGGGAATCGCTGTATATACAGTATGTTAAGTATTAAGATGCGTTGCCCAGAGTCAGCTGAGATAGGGGCCAAGTTAACGGTGACTCTGAGGGCAAGCGGTATACAAAATGCCTAGATGCACTCTAAAATAAAAATAAACACTGTGGTTCTTTTCCCGGAGTTTGTATGTTCTCCCCATGCCTGCATGGGTTTGCTCCAGTTTCCTTCTACATTCCAAAACATGCCTGCTATGCCGATTGACCACTCCAAATTGTCCGTGGGTGTGAATGGTTGTTCGTCTCTGTGTGCCCTGCGATTAGCTGACGACCAGTTCAGGTGTACCCCGCCTCCCATTCAATGATAGCTGGGATAGGCTCCAGCATGCCCGCGAGCCTCGTGAGGATAAGCAGTTTGACAAATGGATGGATGGTTCTTTTCCCTCGAGTGTAGTAATTAAGAGCTCCAGTTTCGTTGTGGGTTGACACTGCTTCAGGTCTGGCCTGAAAACATACAGTCCTTTCACATTTACATTCTGTCAAAGCACATGAGAGTAGGGGGTCAAAGCGGATGAACAAGGACCTGACTAATTGAATGTGATGAACACTAACTGGAAACAAAATGGCATGTAAGAAATGTCCATTTCAAGAACAGCGCTTACGAGACAGAATGAGGGCAATGAATTAGACATATAGTTGGGGATAAGATGTCTGTGTACACCAGTGCAGCACAAACTCCTTAAATAATGCACTTTGAAGGATCTAGATATTTATCAACACAGCAAAAAAAAAAATATATACAACCCCCCAAAAACAAACAAACAAACAAACGTGTAATTATTGTATATCTAGACAGTGTTCCCTTTTCTACCAAAGGTAAAACCTTATAACAAAACATATAAGTCAGGGAGGGATTCATTTAGTTAGTTTAAACTAACTTAAATGCATATCCATTGTTGTTGTTGCATTGTTGTTTCTAGCCTCCTCTCCTGTTTCTTGAATACTGTCTAAAACTCTTGCAAATGTGCACAACACAGCTGCAGGTTTGCTACATTATATAGCTTTGCTTTTTCCCTGTATATATTTATATTTTTTTTATTATATACCAGGGGCATGGTAGATGACTGATTAGCACGTCAGCCTCACAGTTCAGAGGACGTGAGATCGAGTCTGGGCTTCGGCCTTCCTGGGTGGAGTTTGTATGTTCTCCCCGTTCTTGCGTGGGTTTTCTCCGGGTACTCCCACATTCCAAAGACATGCTTGGCAGGTTGCTTGAACACTCTAAATTGTCCCTAGGTGTGATTGTGTATTCGTCTGTGTGTGCCATGGATTGGCTGGCAACCAGTTCAGGGTGTACCCCACCTACTGCCCGAAGCGAGCTGGGATAGGCTCCCGCACCCCCGCGACCCTTGTAAGGAAAAGCGGCTAAGAAAATGGATGGATGGATGGATGGATGGATGGATGGACTATTATGTACCGTTGCAAGTAGCAGCCCTGCAATTGTGTTACAGGAATTGTTAGTTGTACAATTTCCGACTGTCTGCAAAGCCACAAAGTTGTCTGAATGTGATTGGATATGAGCCGGGGGATGGGGCTTATGAAACCAACTGTATAGACGATGGTGAGGCTAGTGTTCGTTCTCACAGCTCTCAAAAAAAAATAAAAAATAAAAAAAATAATGTCATCGATATGCCAATATTGACTCGACTATTGGCACCTTTGTTACAATTGGAGGTGGATGGATGGACCCAATGGCAGGGAAACATGACGATTAATTGCAGGAATGAGAAGAACTTTATTGACCAGACTGAACGTGAGAAGACTGGGCATGGCGTAGGGATGACTTGGCAAGATGAATGTGGGCAGACTTGGCGTGATGAACGTGGGCAGACCTGGCGTGACGAATGTGGACAGACTTGGCATGACGTGGATAGATTTGGCGTGGAGAATGCGACTAAACGTGGAGAATGATGTGAAGACTTGAGGAGATGGGAAGACATGAAGATGACTCTTGGCGTAGACGTGACAGAGACTATGAGCTGACGTGAATAAACTTGACTAAACATAGATAGACTTGACTAAACATAGATAACCAGACTTGGAAAACTAGACCCAAAACGTAGCGAAACCGACAAAACTGCTCGGCACACTAAACAAGGTAAGGTATAGGACAACAATGCTCCCGCACCCTTGTGAAGCAAACACCACACACTAAGTACAAACAATAGCGAGCCACTAACAGGACACACCTGGGAAACACAGCAGGCAGGGGGAACCAATTAGCATCACACACCGGGAAGGGAAGACACACGCAGGTGGACAAGGTTAACAATAACGAGACTAGGGGAGACAAAACCGGACAACATAGACACCCAAAACTAAACAAAACCCCAACCCCACCAAACTGAAACATAACAACCTTAATGTAAACTATAAAAAAAAAATCTAAAGTCATTCAACTTCTAACGCTCTCCATTTTATTAGACAAGTTATACCATGGGTGGCTGACACATGGCATTTACACTTTATTAGAGTATTTCACTAAAACCAGTGTTTTGTTTGTGCCAGAATGAAGCCCTCTAGCACAATCAAAGAAAACTATGTAGTATTGTAAAACTTAAAGGGATCGTTCGGCTTTTTTAACATGAATCTCAATTTGATCCTCACCTCCCGTGTGTACGATCAGCACTGACTTACCCCTGACAGCGTTCGGTGACACCAGTTCTGGTCCGGCGTTGGACGAGAGGAAAATAGTCC
Source organism: Festucalex cinctus (assembly GCF_051991245.1). Classification (NCBI taxonomy): domain Eukaryota; kingdom Metazoa; phylum Chordata; class Actinopteri; order Syngnathiformes; family Syngnathidae; genus Festucalex; species Festucalex cinctus. The sequence continues at coordinate 22,192,739 of NC_135419.1, read as the reverse complement.
AGCAAGCTGGCTGGGGTCTCGGAAATAAAGCGTTTTTCTTCTAAAAACTATTTGTTTTCAAAAGCGTGATACATTTCCATCACAATACTCTTTCCTGAATAAAGTCAGACGCCATTACCGCCAGCCACTACTTTTCTGTTCGTTCGTATCACTGCGCGGCGCCCTGTAGAGCGCTAACCGACGCACTGCAGCCAGCTAGCTGATACTTCCGCCTGAAGTTGTTTGCCTTTTCGGCGGAAGTATCAGCTAGATGGCTGCAGTGCGTCGGTTAGCGCTCTACAGGGCGCCGCGCTTTATTTCCGAGACCCCAGCCAGCTTGCTGGACTATTTTCCTCTCGTCCAACGCCGGACCAGAACTGGTGTCAACGAACGCTGTCAGGGGTAAGTCAGTGCTGATCGCACACACGGGAGGTGAGGATCAAATTGAGATTCATGTTAAAAAATCCGAACGATCCCTTTAAGCTTAAAGATCTAAAAGAAATTACTCATCTACTCAAATTATTAACTGACAGTGTAAAAGCTGAAATGAAAGCAGTGTTCGAAAAGGAAAAGCGAGTAAAACAGGAGGGGGAAAGCTATTGAGATTACAAAAAGGGGGAGTGGTAGCAGATCTAAAGCAAGACTTTTAAACAGAACATGCAGACCACCCATTGAAGACTGCAGGTTTCATCCTCATTCCCCTGTGACCGTGCCAAGTATCCCTAGTGTACTGAAGCCCCAGTTCTCCTGTTGCTTGGGTTCCTTGAAAATAGAAAAGCAACTACAGTAAATGAATTAAAGTTATGTTTCCATTTAAATAGTCGTCTACATCTGTCAATGCTAACGAAAAGGAAAAAAAGGCCACCACCAAACATTCTCGCCATTCATACACCAGTGTGAGTAGCAGTGGAAGAAATGTGAGTGCAGTGTCTTGCCCAAGGACACAACACATGACTTGGGGAGAGCAGGGATCGAACAGATGACCTTCTGGTTACGAGATGACCATCTCTACCCCTCTACCCACGGCTGTCACGTCTCACCCAAAAGAGGGTGAGATGGGAAGATAAGCTGTTGAGAACAAACGAAGGAAGGAAGACAAGCGAAGGAAGACCACACGTTTCGAGAGGGATCTTCCTGTTGCTTGCACACCCAGCCGTGATTGCATAGTTTATGGCTGAGGCATGATGGGTTAGGATTAAAGATAGCTGCCCTGAGGGCATACAGCAATACCATTACTCTTGATGGATTCCTTTTTGCTCACATATTCTCTGCAGATGTCAAGAGGGGCCACAAGGCTTGACTAATGCATGCCTTGATGATGGATCTGGAGAGGCAGGGGAAGGATGCAGAGCTCATCATCTTAATCGTTCCTTTGACTGTTTTCCGTTCTCTCTGGCTCTACTCTGCTCTCAGATGTAGTTAAATAATTTGCAGCATTTTAAAAAGCACTGTAATAAGATGATGCGGAATCATAGAAATACTGTTTACGCAATGGTGGTTCTTGCAGGAATGACTCCCTGGGCGAGGAAACCGCCCCGCCCCCCTCCCATTGTCATATGCTTCGCCACTGCAGTCCTCAAAAGGAAACTTCAGCTTCTTTTTTCCAAAATGACAGTTGCAATGTGTTCACCTGTGGACCCCTCTGCCACCAAAAAACCCATGAAATGTTCTTAATTAAGGGCTTCTCCTCCAATGAGACAATTCAAAATTACAACAGATAGTTGTTCTGTGTGAATTATTAAAAAAAAAAAAAAAAACTTGAACTGTTTAATATCGTTCACCATTACTGAAATTGTATGGCTGTTGAATGTGTAATTTCATTTTTTGTTTGCCCACCAAGGTAACGGGTGTATTTCAGAAAGCATCTCAACAAACTGTGAGATCAACCCTGAACAATGAGTTGACACAACCTCAGATAGGAAACTACGTTTTTGGTTCCAGCACAGCTGATTCCAGTGAGTTCTATCAACGCTGAGTAGTTGCACCATGGAGTTACCACCAGACTTAAAAGACCGCCTAAATGGAGCACCGATTTGATGGGCCACCACGGCAACCGGGAAGCAGAGGGCGCAGTACTTCACCCCACTTGAACAGGAAACATTAATCCAGTCTTATAATGACTATGAACACGTGTTATAGGAGGAAATGCAGCTGCAAAAGAGAGACGGGCTGCGTGGGCAAAAATTGCTGCACGGGTCAATGCTTAAGTCTAAAAGTAGTCCTTTGCAATCACAATATTACAGGGTGACGGAAAATGCTTGAATGGGAGCTCATTAATGTGAACAGTAAACATCACATCACAGGAGTTAAAATGTTTCTCTATGTGTATATTTTTATAAATGTGGGTCTCGGTCATCAGCAATGTGTATTGACCTTCAAAAGTGCCATTCATCACAGTAGGAATGAGAACCAAGCAGAGACAGCCTTATCTGAGAAAATACCCTTGTCGGAAATAGCAGTGATGAACCTGCTGACGCCAGAGCTTTACTGTAGTTTTTCCACAGTGTCTGCAATTTGAGGTGTGTATGTCCTCATGCAGGATTTTTAATGGGGGGGAACTACTAGTTTTGTGAGCTTTAACTCTGCTCCAACAGAAGAACACTTTTGAAAATAAAAAAGGATGTTTATGTATGAAAGGTCCTATATAAATAAAGTTTGATTTGATTTGAAAGCCAGAACATGCTTCCAGCCCCAATTGAGGTCACCGTAAACCACGCCCGAATGACCTAGTAAACCAATCAAGACCCAAGACATCATGTCTGCGATGGCACGTACCTTTTGCTGCGGACAAACAAAAGCAATCCAGCCTCCTGTAGTGCATTGCGTGGTTCTCCAAAGCCATGAAAAAAAAAACAACAACAATAAAATGGTTCAACGTTGTAGTCACGGCTTGTGTAAGAGAGACACGAGAGAGATTCTGCCCGGTTTATTCCCTTCCCTCAACCCTCAAACAACTACGAAAAATGTCTGCGCTGGATACGACGCTGAAGTTAGCCCCACGTTCGCGCTCCCGTCAAATCATCTTTTCATTCCACCTTAAAAGCCCCCAATTGCGCTATCTCGCCTGTAGATAGCAGCGTTTGCCATTGCAGAGGCACTTTGGGTGAAACATTGATTTTGGAAGACTCCCGTTTCCACAAAAACGTAATGGCGTTGACTTTCTCACCTGTTTCACACTCTACATATCGCCTATCTATCAAATAAGACCTATTTTGAAAAATCCAATTGGCAAAATTAGAATAAATTACGTTTAAACGTGCCAACATAGGTGTTTTGACTACAGAGGCTAATGGATGAAATTGATGGCAACTTTAAATGCAATTTATTCAAATCTTTGCCAATTAGATTTTTCAAAAATAGGTCTGCACCTGTTCGGCTTATAAAGCCACCTGATAACTGTCGGGCAGCAGGTGTGCCAGCTCACCACCATTGCCCTGGCGACTAGGGACAAAGCAGGAAACCAATTGAGGAGTAGCACCAAGGACATACAAAGAAACAAACAAACCCAGTTGCTGCCAGCGGGATCTCGAGCACGCCACATCAAATGACATCCTACATTCACCAACTACTCAAGATTCACTTCCAATGGGCACCCAACATTAATACCCTGGGGCATATTCACTAAGAATGCGCTGCATCTGGTAATAGCGCAAAATATTGCACCACAACTGCACCCGCAGTCTGCGCCAAGTTACCCACCTATAGACCCTTCCAGTGTGACGCCGCGTTGAAGTGGGCCCCGAGCGGTGATGGTCAGGGCGTCAGTGCTAGTGAATTAGAAAACAATCAGTGTGAGCTAGAAAATAGGTCAAACAGTTGATAAATCAGCTACCAATGCTATGGTGAACTTGTACACGGTCGACGGATGCTCTAATAGTTCAGAGATGAGATCATTCTTTCGGCTGCCGGCAGGGATTCTAAACCAGACGGAAGACAGTGAGGAGTGAAAGACAAGCACGATGACGAGCGCGACTGCGAGCAAAACTTCGATGCAACTGCTTTGCACCCACAAAAAGTACGAGGATATGCTCAGAATGAGGTAGTGTTACTCTTTTTCATATACAGCGGGTCATAATATTAACCTTTAATTGTAAATTCGAGGCAGACGTGATGAATGAGCCATATTATCTTTAGTGACACAATCACTTTTTTTTTTTTTTTCAAGTCATTTTGAACAAAAAGTTAACGATTTAACACAATTATTACAATTAACACTTTAACTCAGGCTTGACTTCTGCTGAGGAATGTGGAATAAACGATGTGCGGTCTGTTTGTTAGCAGCTAGCAAGATAGCTCGAAGACTTTGATATACAGCAAGACGACACAAACGGACACAAACGATTTAATGAATGACAATTTCCATCATGAAAGTAGTGATTGAGGTACTGTTTCAACCAAAAACAACATACCATAGGCTTCCATTTCCACTTTGCCCCCCAGCAAACTAAATTTTTTTGTAGCTAGCGGCTCCAAACGACTGGTTTCGTCGCACTGCAGTAATGTAGTGTCCTACTCGGGACGTTTTTTGTGACACTTGACATATTTCCCACCTTATAACAAAAACGCTCGCCGAAAATCAAGCTCTCTACATTCATTTGTTACGAGGTGTTTCCCCTCCGGGAGGTGCCGCATTATACAGCACGACGCGTTTATCCGGACATGAACGATTTCATGAATAACATTTTACACCAGTAACCCGTGGCAACCAAAAGATAAATAGAACATACCTTTGCTGCTACGAGACAAACATTGTCGTGTTGAACGCAGCCGACATCCTTCACCAATCCAGGCTCTTGATGGCGTCAAAGTCCTCGCATGTGTAGGCGCTCTTCTTCACAATGAGATAATTTAAAGTATTGTGATAAGTTATTTGGGAGAACGTTGTGGCTTCTTTTGACCAGGCCGATAGTGAAAGTAGATACGGATCTTTCCCTCCAACCAACTCCAGCTTTTGCCAATACCGGCTAAGAACGGCTGGTTCTAAGTGTGTCGCAGTAACTATTATAACTATGGATGTTTTTTGGTATTTTTGTCATGTTTAGACGAATCGTTCACCGAAAATGAAAACTCCCTCCGTGTCTTTCTATGGTTTGTTTGTCCATCAAGAGGGTAAGCGGGCGCTAAGCATTCTTGGTGCGATCGTTTTAAAAAAATATATTTTCAGAGGTTGGCGTGGGCGTACTACGGAGCCCCTAAGGTGACATGGTAGAAAAAATAAAAAACCTTTGCGTTCTCTCGCAAAGATTGCGAGGGAACGCAAAGCCTCCCCGCCATTGCCGATCAGCCCGGGATACGTTATGTGTCCTAAACTAACACGGAAATAGTTCCCTCTTTCTCTCCTCTATGTGTGATCAGCCGCGCATGTTGTGCTGCAAATGGCATGCACTGCTGTCATTTAATCCCGGAGATCGAGGTGCGTCAGGTTAATGCTTTCCAAAAACGTTATTTGCGTCACGCAAACTCGGCGTGGCCATTTGCACTGGCGTTAGTAAATTAAACGCCTCATATCAATGAGTCCCATTTGCATTGGGGTGGGCATAATTTGCGTCAAATGAATGCAAATTACCTAATTTACATATGCGCAAATAACACTGGCGCACAGTGACGCAGTCAGTTTGGCAGAGCACTTAGTGACGGATTTCCCCATCTGTTCGTGTTTAGTGAATTAGGCGCTCCCAGATTGTTCCATTTTGGTCGGTTAGCGCGGCCGGTCATCTCCCCCCGCCCGTCGTCCTCCGCCTCCCGGTCCCTTTTCCCTCGTCGCCCTCCCTTCTCCCCCCTCCCCCTCCTGCCCTACCGCCGCCCTTTTCCCTTCTTGTCGTCTCCCCTCCGCCTCCCTCCCGTGGGGTTCCGCTCCGGGGGCCGGGCGGAGTGTGTGTGTGTGTGTGTGTGTGGGGGGGGGGGGGGTTGCCGCCTGCCTTGTTCCGGTAAACCTCCTGCACCCGCTGGGTTGGGAGAGGCCCCGCTGGTCACGCCTCTTAACTCCACTAGTTTTGCACTATACACTATATAAATATACACGTAGGCACATCACACATTTCTTGGTGGGGTGGGGAAGGGTGGAAACACCGTCGGTCTTCACCCATCAACTCCCCTCGAATTTTAATGCACCTCACATCTGGGGGTTGGGGGTGGCGGGGGTTGGGTTATGGTGAGTGGTGGGTGGGGCGTGGGGGCAGCGGGGACTGTGCGCCGGGGGGCGCCGTAAGCGGTAAAATGAGCCGTGCTTAGTTTGGTCCCTCACCTAGGACCTGTTTGCCATGGGTGACCCTGCCAGGGGAATAAAGCCCCAGGCAACAAAGTGCCTAGAATCATTGGAACGCACAAACCCCTCCACCACAGTAAGGTGCCGGCTCACGGAGCGGATGTATAACATATACAGTACAGTGGTGCCTTTACTTACGAACGTCCCTTCATACGAATTTTTCAAGTTACGAAATTTGGTGAACGAATCTTTTGAACGGTTCTTTTAAATTAACTGATTCTAGTGATTCAGTTTACCGAAAAGAACTGTAATGCCCATTACTATTGTGTGTGCGTGTGCGTGCGTTTCATATAGCATTTGATAGGCCAACAATCTTGACCTCTTGTTCTTCGAAAGTTACACGTAGGCCTTCTTCTGGGATGCAGGGATCCTCTGGAAACACTCTTTACCAGATGTCCATTCCTAGTATATAATTCTTCCCTTCCTCGGTCATGACCTTGGCCTCTCCCACTTCTAGGTCCAGGCCAATGACGACTACCGAATTTCCAGCAAAGCATTCCTGTCAAATAGAAATCCATAGCCTAGTTATATCTTGCGTGAATTTGACAAACACCACCATACATTCAAAATTGTTATATACTCACTTTAATGTCTGCAGGCGGTGGTGTTCAGTGCCCGCCTATCATCAGAGTCCTTGCCTTTTCGTGCAGCTCCGTCTGTAATACCCACCAATTTTGACCATTTTAGTTGTGGCTTCCCACCACAGGAGAATCTTGACAGCTGTGGCATCATCCTGCAATAGTGACACAAAATTCATAATATTTGGTCGTTATGCATGTTTAAAGTATAAAAGTATAAACTGAGAAATCATACTTACTTTTGTTTTATGAAGATGGCCCGCATGGGCGCTGTTGAGCCCCTATTTTGCCGCATTTTATTACTTGTATACTTACTTAAATTGCTTTTGTTATTTTATTTATCTTATTTTTTACTGACTGATTTATGTTCCTTGTACAGCACTTTGTATACAGCAATGTTCGTTTTAAAGTGCTTTATAAATAAAGTTGAGTTGAGCATAAGAAGTTAGAACATGGCATGTAATACATTTCTGAACTTTAACAAGAATAGTGTATTGCAGGGGTATCAAACATACGGCCCGCGGGCCGAATCAGGCCCGCAAAGGGGTTTAATCTGGCCCGCGAGATGATTTTGTAAAGTTGGGGGGGGGAAGGAATGTTGGGCAAATTAATCAGCCGACCACAATCAAAATATATAAAATGTGTAATTTCACAAGCAGTCCTCAGATGAGCGATGCAACTTGTACGGGGGAATCGTCCTGGATGTCATTATTTTACACACAACTTAAAGTTACGGTTTGTTTAATTATTATTATTATTATTATTATTATTATTTTTAATCATAGACATAAACCGACATAAATGTGTTAAATGCGACCCAAATTCAATTACTGATATGACAAGGAATTAGTGTCCTTATAACGTCATTAACTGAGCCACGCAATGCATTCTGGGAACGATATATATGCAAAACAGGTCGATTTAACACATCCAGAACGTATACCGGCAAAGTGCTGTCGCGTTCCATTTGCGTTTGTGCTATTTTACGGAACAACATGATTACAGTTGAGCTCCGTAATTTAGGGCTGGTCCAAAAATCTGCCTATAAATGACGGTAATTGTTTTTAAGTTATATACGGTTATTTTACTGATGCGGCCCACTTGGTAGTATATTTTCCTCCATGCGGCCCCCGAGCTAACATGAATTTGACACCCCTGGTGTATTCTGTGGTAAAAGAAGAAAATGAATTTTTTTCTTCTTGATATCGAATGCATGCAACATATAATTTACGGCCTTCTCTCCTTATTTATTGATTGGCATAATGAGGTTACAACAAACCTGAAAGGAAGAGACTATCAACAGCGATTAGTGTCACTGTGTTGCACCAACCATCAATTCAGTCAGTTGAATTCCTTATTAGCGATTCCTTATTAGTGTAGTAGTTCTTGTGTCTACTACACGGCCTAATCAACCAAGATACAGCAGCTTCATGAAATCTGATATTTAACAATCAGTTGTAGCAAAGTGTGTGTTGTGGACACTCAAAAGGGATAGTAGAAAATAGCAGAAGCAGATGGATATGAGGCGACAACTCTTGTACAAAGCCCTGTCAGGAGGCTGAGATGTGATTAAAGGCTGTCAAGATTCAGGAGACGACAACCACATTGTCTTTTGAAGGAGCTCATCATTTAAAAATAAAGAAAAAAAGTTTCATACATTAATTTAGACATCGTTTTACAATCATTACAATATACATTGCAGAACAAAACAGTGCAATGCAATTGATTAGATTTGGTTTGCTTTTTTTTTTTTTTTTTTTTTTTTTAAGATATCAAAGCTCTTTGATTCTATTTCTTGCCAGGCTGATTGGCAAATGAAAGCGCAATGACACTGAACTTTTTAAGCGAGCTTGATTTTCAAGTTACTGTATCTTGTTAGGCGGCATGCTGGGGATGAGTGGTTAGCACGTCTGCCTCCCAGTACTGAGGACGCAAGATTAAGTCCAGGCTTCGGCCTTCCTGGGTGGAGTTTGCATGTTCTTCCCGTGCCTGCGTGGGTCTCCTCCGGGTACCGTATTTTTCGGATTATAAGTCGCAGTTTTTTTCATAGTTTGGCCGGTGGTGCGACTTATACTCCCGTGCGACTTATGTGTGAAATTAACACATTATTATATCATTTCACATGTTATTTTCACACTAACCGCAAGAGGGCGTTGATAAGTTCAACATTGCCGGTAGAAGAGCATCGTCTACATCCCGAGTTGGGGGAGTTGTTTAAAAGTGACACCGAGGATGAAGATTTCATTGGATTTAGTGATTTGGAGTGAAACTGATAGTTTGGTAAACTTGTTAGCATGTTCTTTATGCTTGAGTTATATGAATAACTTGTAGTGATGGGAACATAATTCACCCAGGGAACGTTGGAACGAAGGGAGAGTTCCGGGTGGGAAGGTTTTGTTATGTGGAAAGGGGGAGTTAGCCTGTTAGCTTCCAGCTGAGTGGGGAGTTGCTGTTAAGACCTCAGAAGCTGATGTCAATAAAACGCCAGCCTTTGGGCCCGTGCTTTAACACTCCTCCTCCGACTCCCGTCACTGCTCGCTACAAAGTTACTGACATTACCAGGCATGTCAGTCATGTAACGTTAGTATACCGTACACTTATTCAGCCTGTTGTTCTCTCTATTTTTATTTTAAATTGCCTTTCAAGATGACATGTATGTTTTTCGTGTTGGATTTTACCAAATAAATTTTGCCCCAAAATGCGACTTACACTCCAGTGCGACTTATATATGTTTTTTCCTTCTTAATTATGCATTTTTTGGCTGGTTCGATTTATAATCCGGAGCAACGTATAATCCGAAAAATACAGTACTTTGGTCTCCTCCCACATTCCAAACACTGCATGGTAGGTTAATTGGGCGCTCCAAATTGTCCCTAGGTGTGCTTGTGCATGTGGGATGGTCGTTCGTCTCTGTGTGCCCTGCGATTGGCTGGCAACCAGTTCAGGGTGTACCCCGCCTACTGCCAGAAGCCAGCTGGGATAGGCTCCAGCATCCCTGCGACCATTGTGAGGAGCAAGTGGTTAAGGAAATGGATGGATGGATGTTTCATTTATTAAATACTTAATTTGATTTCACTGTCTGTCACAAGTCCGTCGTGTGTAGCTCCAACCCATATAAAGCTGTGTAAGTTGTGGTGAGGTGAGTAATTTGAATGTACTGTCTCAGAGACAGCTTGGTGTAGTTGGCTTCTCGCCAACAGAGGATCTTCAACTCTGCTCCATACTGTAATAGAAATGTCCAATGAGCACTTCCTGTTGAAATGTAGATCCAGGCTACAATAGACAAGATTAGTTTTCTTGGATGAACTCTCATTATTGTTTGTTAAAATTTTAAGCTAGTTTGCACTGGCTTGTGCTCCCATAGGCTGCATTACAAATGTGAAATTCTGGCTGTTATGTTTAAACGCAATATAGTGTTTATGCTTCACAGGTAGGGTGTGAAGTAGACAGTGGTAAGGGTGGAGCTGCATTGGAACAGAGCTAGAGGAGTAGCTTACTTAAAAGAAAGTTGATAGATGACTTAAAAGAAAGTTGATAGATGTAGTGATTGTCATGTTTCGGTTCGGGGTGTTAGGTTTTGGTTTAGTTTTTGGGTGTGTTACCAATTAGTGGCCTCTGCCTGCTGTGTTCCCCAGGTGTGTCTTGTCGGTTCGTTAGTGTGAAGTATTTAGTCTGTGTTGTGTGTTCCCTCCGTGTGGGAGTAATGTCCCTGTTAGGTTGCTGCGTGTCTGTTTTGTCCCGTTAAGTTATGTCTTGTCGTCATTGCTGTTCTCGTCGTCTAAAGCCTGGTTCACACATAAAGACAGTCGGGCTGTTTTTGTCCCAATATTGCCCCTTCCCGACCAAGGACCTCAAACGCCCGACAATCTTTTGTCTTATACGATTAGATTATGATTATCTTTGTAAGTGAGATGTGTTAAGAGTGGATTTGTCCCGATAATTGGGTCCAAAACCAGTCAGGGCCGACAATCTTAAATAATGAGCATGTTCAAAAATCTTAACATCGGCGGGGACGCCGAGGTGCGCTTACGCCACCAACTGTGACGTCAAACGGAATGTAGCCAATCAAGAGGCGCCCGAACTGAGAAAGACGGAAGTGCGCATATACAAAAACAACAAGCATATCTGTAAAGTCCGCTTTCACGCCGTCGCCATGACTTTTTCCACGGTCTTCTTTTTTGGTTGTTTTGGGATTTGTCAGTGAGAAGTAGTCCGCATTACTTCCAGTTCGTCGCGTTTGTTGTCTTCCATTGTGTGTCTCGTCGTTTCCAAGTTGTTTCAGTTGTTTTTTTCTTCCCCTTCCAGTTTTGATTAGATCACGTATAATCACGCGAGAGGTTTCTCACGGAGGACTGGAATCTTGACCAGTGTTGAGATGATAATCTTCATGTTTGTGAGGGAGCTGTGATGAGATTATCTGCGCACCTTACACACAATACGACCAAAGCTGTTAAATGCCCGATGTTTTTATCTTTATGTGTGGCATCTGACAAAGATAAAAAAAATCTTTTAAGATTTGAAAAATCCTTATATGTATACAGTACCAGGCTTTAGTTGTCAACAATAAAGTCTTCACGTTCCTCACCTTGTCTTGTCTCTCCACCTGGGTCCGAGGTCCGACCACCACAGCCATGCACCCCTCATCCTGACAGTGATTGGTGCCGAGGGTGGGCGTGTCACCCAAGTTGTTTGTTTTGTTTGTGCTATACTAGAATAAAGTATAACTGTACATCCACTACAGTAGGTGGCAGTGACACTCATTGTCACAGTGTGCAAGGATATTAGATATTTTATATATATATATATTTATTTATTTTTTTTATTTTTTTTTTGCAACAAGCATGTGCACACAGTACTGAGAAGTACATATGAAGTGGAGTGAACAAACCCTGAAGAGTCGCCACAGAAAAATATTTAATAAGGATTAAAAATAAAGGTGGAGAGAGCAAAAATTTGATTGTCAATAAAATTATTTGTGGGAAGTTGATCTATATTTATTCTATGTTGTCTTTAATATGAATTGGGATTCAATGTTACAGTGGTGCGTACATGCTTATAAATTTACACAACATTGGGCTGAAAGTGTTTATTTTAGTTGTAGTAATCATCTCAATGAATGGCTTCTATATTAGTTTTCATTTCATTTTCGTCTGAAAAAAAAATTGTGATGAAAAATGTGCCGAATTTTTTTTTTAAAGAAATTAGCACTGGTGTGTGTGTGTGTGTGTGTGTGTGTGTGTGTATGTGTGTGTGTGTGTGTGTGAGACACCCAACAGCCACGGATCTTCACCATCATGATGGGTCGAATCTAGGAAGGAAGACAAATGAAATATATTTAAGTTGCAATATTATTTTTCCTGAAAAAGAAAGAGAGAAAGAGAAATTACATTTGAGATCATGCCCTCTGCTGTAACTTTTGTGCCGTCATGGTGTGTGATGTCCTTCCGAGCCTTGGTCTTTGCTTTGGGGAAAATGATATGTTTTCCCTTCTCCAATTCTGGAGGGACGTGGATGCTCGCTATAATGAAAATTGCCGTATTTCTGCAGGACAGCAGGACACCAGTCTCTTTTTCCAGTGTTTGATTATGTACGAACCACCAGCTACAACTAGTGTTGCAAGGGCCTCCCTCAAACAAAATGATTTTGCATGTTTGTTGGCCATCCGATATTGCGGCAACTGTATCTTTGAATGAAGTCTGGGCCTCAACAGCGCCATCTTCCTTTAGGTTCCAATTTTGGTATTTAGTGGTGGCCCTTATTGCCAACAACTTTACTTTTAGTGCAGGAAGAACTGTCGAGCTCCACAGGTTTTCCATTCTGGAGAACAAAAACAGATTATATCAAACATACACGCACAACTAAATATGCACAACTGTTAGTGTCACAAGTTCAAAAGTATTATCTTATAATCACAGTGCCGATGTAATGCTACGTTCTCACCAAATCCGAAAAGGCGAACCGGAACGCTTCCTTTGCGAGCATTTCACCGCGTAGAGTGTTTTTGGAACGATTGCTGCTCATTCGCGCTTTCGTGCACACCAGAGCGGAGGAGGCGTGTCCCTTGGTGAACAAGGAAGTGGAGGACTTTAGCGAGTCAACAAAAAGTGAGCACCGCCAACTACTTTCACTTATTTCCTGGGACTAAACAGCGTGGCACTATTTTCTCCTTTTTTGAGGTACGTGATAGCACTTTCGCTTTTTTAGTGGCAATCTGGCGGCCGGCATTTGTGCTAAAAATAGCTTTGGCATTAATAATAAGCACTGCTGCTAACTCGGTACAGTTCAAATGCAAGTAAACAGACTTACCAGCACTTTATCGATCATCATTCTGTCCCGGCTGGCCGTGTTGTTGCGCTCGGGGTGACAATAGAGAGGAAGCTGTGTGTGATGTGGCCCGTACTCGAAGGCGATTGGCTACGGTGAGGCGAAACGCGAAAAAAGTAAAAAAATTTTAACTTCGACGAATGTGCGGATTTTCGCTGCTGCACACCGCATCCCAACGCGCGAAACTCATCCTCCGTACCACCCCACGCACTTTCGTTCCGTTGCGCGCGAACTCCATTGACTACAAAGCAAACGCGCGCCGAATCGCCATCCCTCGCTTTTGGTGAGAACGCAGCATAATGATGTTGAAAATTTCATTTGCAGTTGGGACATTTAAAGGGCCAAATCCTGACACTATAAATGAGAAGGACCTTAAGATTGATCTAGTCAAGGCTTGGTCAGCCTTGCCTTCGCTCACTAATAGCAGAAGGATTCTTATCAGGTATGGGCACTACATCATCAGTACTTCATGTTGTCAAATCATAAAACAGTGACATTTAGAACCAACTATCAATTTTCAGCACTTGTGTTCACATGTCAACATCCTGTATGTGAGAGTTTGTAAGTGAGTGTTCACACAGATCACTTGTAAGCAAAATTAGATCACGTCTGCTTAGGTTAAATAATTTAACATGCCACAAGTTTCAAAACTAAAGGAGACAGGCAGACAAAATGCAATTAAAATACATATTTTATAAAAATATAATTAACGCTATTTTAATGAGGCAATAATTACAAAATATATAAACGTACCAATTTGTACAAATTGTGGGGCGCTGTAGCCTATCCCAGCCAGCTTCGGGCAGTAGGCGGGGCACACCCTGAACTGTTTGCCAGCCAATCACAGGGCACACAGAGACGAACAACCAACCACACACACAATCACACCCAGGGACAATTCAGAGCGCCCAATTAACCTGCCGCATCTCTTTGGAATGTGCGAGGAGACCGGAGCACCCAGAAAAAGACCTCAAACATAATTAAATATGCAAAAATATATGAATGTTAAATATGAAAATGTAAAAGCATCTTAAATATAAAGACAACACAATTTAATCATGATTTTAAAATAAAATTAAAATAAAACAAATTAAAAGGGCTCCGTTGATTGGAATGATCACCAACTGAGCACCTCATGCTCAGCAGAGAAGATAGTGTGTGTAATCATAAAGTTTCTATTGTTACATTGACAAAGTATTCTTTTACATTAGGTCAGTGCTTTTCAAATAGCGGGGTGGGCCCCCACAGGAGGGCGCGAGGCTTCGTCAAGGGGGGCACGTTTTACCTCGGGCAACATGCTTTTTTATTTAGTTTTTTAGTTTTTTTTACTCTTAGAATAAATTGCAATTGCACCTCCACTACATTAGGGGGCAGTGGCGCTCTCATTGGCAGAGTGTGCGCAGGGAGCATTCGCTCGGTGGTGCAGCGGGTTTTTTTGCACTGAGCATGCGTGCTTTGCACACAGCATGGAGTATGAGTCTGAAGTGTAGTCAATAAGTGTAGCAGACCCTCAAGTGACACCATGAAAAAAATATTTAACAGGGATGAGAAGACAGGCGGAGAGAGACGGAGATAAAGAGACAAGCGAAAGTCGCCCGAAAGCTATGACGAGGAAATATGACTAAGCGTATGGGGTGGGGGTGGGGTGGGGGGGCGAGATGTTTTCTTCTTCCTGGGGGGGCTTGACAGAAAATAATTGAGAAGCACTGCATTAGGTAATTATTATGTGCACATAGAGTATATGTCTAGTTTTTGATGTTTATTTAATTAATAGGAACATCAATGGCAAACCCCTTTTTTCATACCATCGGGCACTCTAATTTGATTCTAAGTAACAACCAAATAAATAATATAGAGCAAACTTGTCATGACAGTCGGGGTTCCTTTTAAAACTGTAAAAAGCTGGTGGTGAAGATTATTTAGCTTTTTTGATGTCTTTATTATTAGTAGTAGTATAGTTGTAGTATTTTGCATTTATTTATTTAAAACTGGAAATGATATGAGGTTTTATATTCTCTTCGGTGGTGTCTTTCATTTCTCATGCATGCATGGAATTGTCTACTATATGAACCCACTATTATGTACAGAGTCTGCCGGGGACCATACAGATAGATGGACTACTCAGCATCTAAGAAGCCTACCGTAAATATCTGCCCAAGTCTGAGAACGGAGGTTAACTCTGCTGTAGCAGAGCAGTTCAACAGGGAACTGGCTTCTGTTAAATACTCTGTGCAACACGAAAGAGCCACATTTTAAGCACATTTTAAGAGTACTTATTGAGCTGCACAACCAGTATTAACCAATCATTCAAAGCAGATATGGAAGCCTTGCACGTTAGCCTCCATGGATTGCAGTCTGCTGGTAAGCTTGTTGAACATGTTAAGCCTATGTTATACAGTATATAAAAATGAAAAAGCAAAAAGGGAGAAACGCATCATGCAAAGGTCAGCTGAAACAGGACAAAATATGTGATGCTACACGTCAGCTTTCACAGCGCCATAGTTGAGCTTCCATTGTCTTTCCACCGAATGTTACTTTCGGTCATTGATTTTGTCACCTTCGGCCTCCTCTAACGTTACTGCAATGAAGACGTATGCGGAAGGTTTAGATAAACAGTCATTGGAGCGGTAAAAGTTGAAACTTTGTCTGATTAATTGACTCAATCCCTACGAAGCGAAGGAGGACTTCTCAACAACTCTTCTGCTTACAACGAATGTTATGTTATAGAAAATGTCACAAATGAACTTTTGGCTTTTATTGCTGGCTATGAATCTTTTGTGAATTAAAGGCGAATGCAAAATTCACACCAAAAGTGGGGGAGACGTTTCAGGTGGTGCGATTGCATTGTAGTCGATGTACTCGCGGAACTTGTAGCATGTTTACTGCAATTCAGTTGAGATTTTACCGTGACGGCAACTCTTCTACTTGCGCTATTTTACCGTGAACATAGATTGGTGTCGCCGGACTGACTAATGCAAGGTTTCTGCCTTTTGGCCCCGTTTTGTCTTTTCAAGAAGTTTTCATTTCGAGGGGGACACAGATTTTTTTTACTTGTAGTTCTCTCGCAATTCAGCTTATATGATGTTTGTTGATGTCAGGAGCTATCTGGAATTACGGAGTCAACAGCCAATCAGAGAATTCCATATCAGTACTAGTACTCACATGCCTAGCCACAACCAATGAGATTGATTGACTGTCTATTTAAGGGTCAGAATTGTGTGTGTTTTGCCGGATTATTGTTCAACTGTTCCTGTGTCCCGCTCTCTTAGTTTCTGCCTCTCAATGTGAATAAATAGATAGACTTATTTATGTCTGAATTTGGGATCCAACCCTTCTGCACATAAGTTCAAATGATACTAACAACGCTCCTTCTTTAAACAGTTGTGTGTGTGTGTGTGTGTGTGTGTGTGTGTGTGTGTGTGTGTGTGTGTGTGTGTGTGTGTGTGTGTGTGTGTGTGTGTTGTTCCAGAGTATTGTTTTTTTTTTCAAGAAAGTAATATTTTATTGTTGTTTTAAGGGATAGGAGCATAAGACTTCAGATGCGTACGACTTCTCAGATAGCACTGTGATGTCTTCATTCAGCGCTAACTTGTTTGCTGTTGATGACAATGAAAAGGTATTTAAAATTTTGCCTCTAATCATAGTTTGTCATGAATGATATACTGTTATTTTTTGTAATGTTGTATGTGTCTAGGAAAAATTCAAGTGGTTGTTATGTGGATCACGGGATGTAAACCAAGTCCTGCGTACCATTGCAAGGAGATTTCCTGTGACAATAAAGGACATAAACAGTGTTTGCCCAAAAGCGTTAATAGGAGAATTATTCATGGCTATGCCATGGTTAACGGATGATGTGGGATGGGCAGTCACTTATCCCCCTCAATGGAAGCCGCAAGACACTGTTAATTGTGGTGTTTTCGTGTGTTCTGTGAGCTGACAGAAACTGATTACCATCCAGAAACACTCAATCTTAACCAGTGCAGGACTCTACAGCTACATCATGCTGCTAACCTTGTAAAGAATGTCAGTGTAGAGGCAAGAGGAGTTTTTGCGTAATGGCTTTTTGCTACTTCAAACATAAATTATGAACTCAGAGGAGTTATATGAAAAAGAGGGGAAAGAATGAAAGCTTGTGAAAGCTGATGCTAAAGAAAGTGATTCCAGCTTCCATTGCCTGGCATGGAATGTAAAAGCATGTGTGTTCCAGCAGGCAGCTGGGACATCCTTAATAAAGTTCTGAGCTCTACTGAGGCAGCGGAGAAGTGGTAGATGTTCAGGAGAGCAGCCGATGATCTTCTCTGCTGTCCTTTTATATTCTCTGCAACCCTTCCTCTCTGCCTCAGTACAGGTACCACACTGTGATGGCGTAGCTGTCGGACAGCAGACTCTCTGCAGGAGTGGTAGAAGGGGTGTTGAGGTTCTCCTTCATCAGAAGCCTCAGGAAGTGGAGCCACTGCTGGGCCTTCTTTACCACTGCCGCAGTGTTTGCAGTCCAGGACAGGTCTGCTACGATGTGGAATGAATGTCTTGCCAGCTCCAGAGGCAATACTCGAGCTGGTGCACTGCTCTTGGAAGAAAACAAACTATGTTTAAGGGGAGATGCACCTGCAAAGTGAATGAGCGGCCAATTACAAACTTGTGCCAATAGGTCATTTGAAGATGACTAACTCAGGTTGTTGTTGTTCGTTTAATATTATTTATAGTTGCTTCAATTATCTGCTACTAAGATGGTTAAAATAAAAACCCTAGGGTGTGTACGTAATTAAATTGGACAATGATTTATGACCAACAATGTTCCATGGTATTTTTCTTCTTCTTTTTTTCTCCATTTTTCTGAGCAACCACAAAGGATCACATTTTAAGATAAGTAAACTTGTACATGTACACTAAGATTTGTATGAAAATGTTATAGTCGTCATGCTGTATATCGAAGTCTTCAAGCTATATTAGCTTGCTAGCTGCTAACAAACAGACTACACGTTTACAACACATTCCTCAGCAGAGATCAAGCTCGAGTTAAAGTGTTATTTGTGATAATGTTAAATCGCTAACTATTTGTTCAAAATTACTTGAATACTGATGCAAAAAAAAATGTGATTGTTTCACTAAAGATAATATGGCACATTCATCACGTCTGCCTGGAATTTACAATCAGAGGTTAAAGGAACAGTTCAGATTTTTTGACATGAATCTCTATTTCATCCTCATCTCCAGTGTGTGCGATCATCACTGACTTACCCCTGACAGCATTCTGTGACACGAGTTCTGGTCCGGTGTTGGTCGAGAGGACAGTAGTCCGGCAAGTTGACTAGGGTCACGGAAGTAAAGCGTTTATCTTCTAAAAACAATTAGTGTACAAAAGAGTGATACATTTGCATCATTAAAGTCCTTTTCTGAAAAAAGTCAGACGCCATTACCGCACACTCTGGTTTTGTATTTCATGTCTATTGGCTTTAGCTCGTGTTTTTCCGCGTGTAAGTTATCCAGCACGGCGTCTGCTTCAAAGACCAGTTCAAAAAGGACGAGTGCATGCACCTCATCACCAACTGAGTATGGCGCCCGCTCAGCCATACTTCCGGGTCCAAGTGCTGAAATGACTCATAGCCACAGTGTTGTGTACCTCGCTGTTTACACCGAACTGAGACCAAAACAACGACAAAACTGTCATTTTACCGCTTTCCCCCAAACGACAAAGACAAGAGGAAATGGTTGCAGTTGATAAGGTAAGTTATAGTAATTTGAAGAAATATATAGAAAACTAAGTTTAGCGCCGATGTTAGCGTTAGCGCCGATGTTAGCGCACCCCCTGTTGAAACGTTACTAAAGCAACATAGGCAGATATTTCATTTCTTTAGTTTGGTCAATCTGCTACAAAACTACAATCCACCTCAAGGATCGATGTATTGTGCATTTTTAGATGCTTTTATGATGAATACAGTTTAAATCAGGGCACATGTAGCCTACTGTCTATGTAGCCTAGGGCACTATAACCCTGTCTGTAAAGAGATGGCGAGTTACTGGGGGGTTTTGTGAGTCAGATGAACTAATTACATAATCATAGTTCAGACAATCTGCATTCTTATACATTGATAGTCCATGGTTTGCATAAACCTCCTGTAGGTGTTACTCCACTAACACGAACACCCTTGAAACCAGTATAGCGATGAGTCTTGAACGCAAACGACAGGACCACGTCTTGAATTTTACTATTTAATAAAACACAAATAAAATACAAGTACGTCCAATAAAGATCAAATCGTATGGTCAAAAAACTATGTCACTTCTATCGTGAGCTGGTTTCATCTGTTCCATGTCCAACTTGTTGCCGTTCTATCAATGCACATTCGCGAGTCACGTGACGCTACAAATAAAGTAGTTCCAATAAAGAAATAATTAAACAATTTGTCTCTTTGTACTTTTCAACCAATAAATTCTAATATACGCATAAAATAATATTCGCCATTACTTTTAACTAAATTATCCAATATCAAACGTGTAAATATGACTAACGACGATATACAATATATAGAACATACTACAAATTAACCAATGCACAATTGGCCCCTACATTATCCGGCCCCTAATTGGTTAGGCAGGCAGGCTAAACAATTAACACTTCTAACAAAACATCAAATTACAATAGCTTTGTTCATAAACAAATTATTGAAAATCCTCCTCTCATCATTTCTTTTCTTTTTATAAAGTTCCTCCTTTCTGAGCTGCTTCTTCTAGCAAGCACAGTTTGTTCACTGGTCTCTCCAGTACGTTGGTCTTGGTTCGTATCCTGACTCGTCGCACCATTCCACTTGCGTCCGGTAGAGTCTCGACCACTCTCCCCAGGAGCCAGGAGTGGCGAGGAGAGGTGTTATCCACGAGGAGTACGACGTCTCCGACTGAGAAGTTTCGTCTTCTTGTTGACCACTTCTGGCGCTCTTGAAGGAGTGGGAGGTACTCACGAGTCCATCTAGTCCAAAATAAGTCTGTCAAGTATTGTACTTGTTTCCATCTTTTTCTTGTGTATATGTCATCCGCGTTGAATATACCAGGAGGCATGTTAGGTTGCGATTTCAACAGCAATAAGTGGTTCGGTGTCAGAGGCTCGAGATCGTTTGCATCATCGGAGATGAGAGTGAGTGGTCTTCCATTTATTATACTCTCAACTTCACACATCATTGTCTGTATACAGTCATCATTCATCACTTGCTCTTTTATGATGGAACCGAGGATTCTTCTGACTGCTCGAATTTGCCTCTCCCAAATCCCGCCTTGATGGGAGGCTGCTGGGCTGTTGAATATCCACTGGATTTCTTTCGGTTGCAAAGTTCTTGCAATCTTGTCATTGTTCAGTTTCTGAATTGCTTCTCTTAATTCCCTTTCAGCTGCCACAAGGTTTGTGCCGTTATCAGAACGCATGATGGTAACTTGACCTCTGCGACATATGAAGCGTCTAATCGCATTTATACATGAGTCTGTGTCAAGACTATCTGCCACTTCTATATGCACTGCTCTCAGTGTGAGACACGTGAACAGCACACCGTATCTTTTGACTGTAGTCCGGCCCCGCTTTACCTCAAAGGGCCCGAAGAAGTCAACACCAGTATTTGTGAATGGGGGTTTATCCGGCAGGAGACGATCTTCGGGTAAGTTTGCCATTTTTTGCTCTCCAACCTTTCCAGTCATCCTGCGGCATACAACACACTTGTTGATTATCCTTCGGATCGCCGAGTTGGCTTGTGGAATCCAATATTTGAGTCTTAGTTGTGCCAACACATAATTGCGTCCGGCATGTCCTGTCCTTTGGTGGATGTCTGTCAGGATTAGTGTGGCAACTCTGCTGTGCTTCGATATGATTGCTGGGCGTTTGGCATTTTCTGGCATGGCTGACTTGTTGAGCCTTCCGCCAACCCTCAAGGTGTTCTCGTCAAGTACAGGATCGAGTCTGAACAACTGACTGTTACGACGAACTTGTCTTCCCTTTTGCAAAATTTGGAGTTCGTCACTGAAATGTTGTCTCTGGCTGTACTCGATTATTTCCAACTCTGCGGCAATTAAGTCATCCAGCGTGAGCTGTTTCTTTTCCATTTTTGCTTTATAGTTTTTCATGTCACTTTCAATCTTTGACCTTTGCTGCTCGGGGTCCTTTTCTTTTTGGTTATTACGCTCCAACTCTTTTCTTTTGTCTTTCAATTTTCGCAAAGTTTTCCTTACTTCTAAAATCCACGACACAGCTCTTTTGAGTTTCTGCCACTCTGAATAGTAATTAATCAGCTTGTCCAATGGTTCCACTTCGTCTTTCACTCTGATCATGTTAATTGTCTCTATATTTTTTATTTCAACATCATCTTGCAGACTTTCTTTCCTTTGCATGGGTTGCTCCGGCCAGTCACACTCATCCTTAAGCAAGAAATCTGGTCCGTCAATCCATGCTTTTAATTGTGTAAAATTCTTGGCCTTGACACCTCTACTGGATAGATCTGCTGGGTTTTCTGTGGTTCTGACGTACTTCCACTGTGAAGGTTTGGTGGCTTCTCGGATAATGTGTATTCGATTCGCCACAAAGGTTTTGAAGCGAGCAGTATCGTTGTCTATGTATCTGAGCACTGTAGTGCTATCGGTCCAGAAGATGGGTGGCTGTAGTGGAATTTTAAGTTCTTGGCGTAACATCTTGTCCATCTTCACAGCGACCACTGCTGCCGTCAGCTCTAGTCTGGGAATAGTAACCTGTTTGAATGAGGCTACTCTTGACTTGCCCATCACCAGAGAACAACACTTCTGTCCTTGCTTGTTCTTCAGCAACAGATAAGATGCGGTACCATATGCGTACTCTGATGCATCCGAAAAGTGGTGCAACTGTGCTGAAACAGTGTGTCCAAAATTTGCAGGTTTTACGCACCTGTTCACGTGATAGTTGAAGAGGTGGGTAACATCTTCCTTCCAGCTCTTCCAATCCTTTTCATGTTTCTCACTGATGTTTTCATCCCATCCGTGTTGCTCTCTACACAGATCCTTCAGAAGAAGTTTAGCTGGCAAAATAACAGGAGACAGCAAACCAAGGGGGTCATAGATTGAGTTGACAACTGCCAAGATTCCCCTTCTGGTCATCGGTTTGTCAGGCAGTTTGATGCTGTAGATGAAGGTATCTGTTTCTGTGTCCCACTGTATGCCAAGCGTTCTCTCCACAGGTAGCTCTTCATAGCTGAGATCCAAATTTTTTATTTGAGCTCTGTGTTCTTCCGGTACTGACTTGAGCACATTTCTGTTATGACTTGTCCATTTTGTCAAAGTAAATCCGCCTTTGGCACACAAGATGCAAAGGTCTTTAATCAATGTCACTGCTTCCTCTTCTGTAGCAACACTTTTCAAGCAGTCATCTACATAGAAGTTGTGCAGGACTGTTTGTACAGCTTCGGGTGATGCAGTGGCTTGGTTATCCTCTGCAGTTCTTCTCAGTGCATACGATGCAACGCTTGGAGATGAGGTGGCTCCAAAAAGGTGAACTGTCATCCTGAACTCTTTCAAGGGCTCATTAAGCTTTCCGTCTGGCCACCAAAAAAAGCGTAGAAGGTCTGCGTCATGTTCTGGTACCTTCACTTGATAAAACATTGATTCAATGTCGGCAGTCATTGCAATTGGCTCCTCACGAAATCTCAAAAGGACGCCAATTAGCGTGTTCGTCAAGTCAGGACCTTGTAGTAGTCGACTATTCAGGGACTGGTCTTGAAAAGATGCGGTGCAATCAAAGACCACTCTCATCTTTCTCTTCTTGGGGTGGTAAACCCCATGGTGCGGTATGTATGACATCAGGCCATCGTCTCTGTTCAGTTGCTCAGTTGGGACTTGAATGACATATCCCTTTTCTATGATAGCATCCATGAAGGCCTTGTAGTCTTCATAGAAGTTAGAGTCCTTCTTAAACTTCCGGTGCAAACTCACCATGCGCTGCTCTGCCATACATCGGTTGTTCGGCATGGGTAGTTTGACGTTCTTGAGTGGCAATCCCACACAGTAATGTCCATTCTCATAGGTTGTTGTTTTTTCCACAGATTGCATGAATTGTTTGTCATCTTGTGACATCTCTTGCTTGTCATCATAGATGCGCTCTGGGAAGTCTGTGTTGTACTGCTGTACCAGTAGCTTTTCAATTTCCACCACTGTGATCCTATTCACTGAACAACGCTGTTTTCCATCATTGTCATTTGGTTCTTTTCTCACAGGACCATTCACGACCCAGCCAATAGCAGTTTTCACAGCGTAAGGTCCTCCGTCCCGACTGTTTATAATGTGCCATGGCTCCATCGCTCTTGAACAATTTGCTCCGATAAGTATGCCGACTTCCGCTTGAATCTCTGGTAGGTGTACTTCACGGAGGTAAGACCACTTTCGTATTTCTGATTGCTTGGGAATGTTCGAGTTGCGCACTGGAATGTCACCATGAGTGTACGCCTTGGGTAACTCGATATACATTCTTTCTTCCAGTCCACAAACCTCCAAGTCTGTTATTGCATAACTACTTATGCATTTCGGTCCTCCAGATTTGCCTTGACTCATGGTGCTCAGGAGTATTTGGGTTGGTTTCCCTTTAACATTCAACTTCTTGCGCAGGTCTTCTGTGATGAAAGTTGCTGTGCTTCCCGGGTCCATAAAAGCATACGTTTCTACATGCTTGTCACTCTTTCTTGATTTGATTTTCACCGGTACTATTGACAGCACACATTCACTTTCTCCGGCCCCAATGAGGCAAGCAGACTCTTGTGCAACTGCAGCCTGTGGGCTAGGATCTTCTTCTTGAGCATCACTGTTCTTTTCTTGGGAGGCAGAATCTTCTTCTCTATGCTTATGGAGGATGTCCGGGTGTTTTAATTTACACTCTTTGCATTCAGTTCTTCTCTTGCAGAATTTGCTGATATGTCCCAAAGCTAAGCATCCAAAGCATGCTCCTTTGGACTTCAAAAACTCCACTCTGTCTTTGTAGGGTTGATTCTTGATTTTGCTGCATGTGGCTAGGGTGTGAGCTTGCTGACAATACATGCATGGCTTCTCAAAGGCATTTACTTTATTATCTTGTTTCGTTACCTTCTCTTCTTTTCCTTTGACCTTTTCTGTGGAGACATTCGTTGCAAAACTTTTACGTTTTTCTTTCTTAACTGTGGGCTTTTCAATGTCATTTTTTCCATAGGTGTTTGAGTGGCTGTCTGGAATTTCACCGAAGAGAGGGTCTGTTACTATTTTTGCTTGATGCTCAATGTAGCTCACGAGGTCATCAAACTTTGCTCTTCTGCCTCGCCTCTCTTTGATGTTGTAAGCTTCAGCACGCCATCGCTCTTTAAGTTTGTAGGGCAACTTTGAGACCACAGTTCGTAAGTTGGTGGGGTTGTCCATTTCCTCCATTGATTCTATGTCCTCCATAGTATTGCGACATCCTACGAGGAACATTGCGTAGGCATTTAGTGCCTTACTGTCTTCAGACTTGATCTGCGTCCACTTCAACACCTTTTCTATGTACGCACTGGCAATTCGTAATTCATCTCCATAATGTTTGTGAAGCAGTTTCTTTGCTTCCTTGTAACCTCGACTGGGTGGCATATGAACACAGCTGCGTACCAGTTCCTGAGGCTCATCACTTGTAAATTGCTCCAGGAAGTACAATTTGTCTCGATCGTTGTCCGTCTTCTGTTCTATTGAATGCTCAAATGCTTGAATGAAGGACTTGTAATGTAATACATCACCCCTAAACACTGGGATATCTTTGGTTGGCAACTGAGACTGCTTCTGCTGCTTTACAAGCAACTCTGTGATTAGATTCTGTTTTTCCATGACCTTCAACATGTTATCTTCTCTACATGTGTTGGACTGCAAGCTGAAGTCTTGTCGAACTAATTGTGCTGCTTGGATGCGCGGCAGTTGTGGCTGTCTGTGAAAGTTCACGTTGTCCCGTTGAAGAGACGGCACATGAGTCACTTCCTGTTTCACAGTTCCTTTGCTTCTTGCCCGCTGCGCTTGGCTCACACCATCTTCTGATCTTTCATATTCGTTAAGCACCTTCAGCTTTGCACTACTTTCTGCCAACGCAGTCTCAATCTCAAGTTCTTCTTTTTTAGCTTTAATTTCAGCCATTTCTTTCTCCAGTTGCTGCCTTTTCCTCATTGCCGCGGCGCGCTCCAACAATGCTGCATGCTCCGCTTCTTGTCTCGCACGTGACGCCGAGACTCTAGACCATGCTGATGAGTTGCTTACTTGTGACCCTTGTGGGACATCAGCTTGTGATGCACTATCATCTGGTTGAACACCATTTTGCAGCTCCTCTTCAGTTTTAAACTCCTTCTGTTTTTGCACATCATCTTCCTGTTGATAATTTTCTTGACTATTTTCTTTTAAGTAGGACATGTGTGTAGTAGCTGCAATCCACTCTTTAGTTGTTTTCATAAAGTGTCGTATGGGTTCCATTTTGGGTTGAAACCAATTTTCTTGGTCAAATATTTGCTCATCTTCAGGTAAAAGGCTCATTATTTCTTTGTTGTGATGATTGAATTCCTCTAACAAGCAAATAAAGTCTTTTTCCATTCTTTCTTGCACCAATGCAACGTTTTCCACATCCTTCATCAAAGCTGTCATTACATTCATTCTGTTAGACAACTCTCTTAATCTTTGTCTTCTCAGGGAAATGCATCTTTGCAATTTTTCTTCCATTCCTTTCTCTGTTAGCCTACGTGACCTCCCTTGTTCCAGCTCTGTTGTATTTATTACACATTGAAACTCCTTTTCTTCATCCATTCTATCAATTGCGGAGTGGCTCATTTTGCATGCAACGTTCAAAAGCACCGTTACTTCAGTGGTTACTTTTCTTCATAAAACGAATGCAAACAGTTTCTCATTCAATGCCAAGCTCTGCGTGGACGAGTTAAAGTCGTTTCGTGTTTATCCGCCGGTGAAAGTTACGTGTTACTTTCGTTTTCAATCACATCGGCTCCGTGCAGCTAGTTAGCTTGCAGCTAGCGCTAGCTTACGCTAACTTTAGCTTCGTTCGTCGTAGCTTTCTATCTTCACCCCTTTTCTAGTGGGCATAAAAGACACGAAGATTTCTCTTTACCTTGCTTCGTAGTCTCAACGGATTATTTCCTTTCCTACTTCCAAGCTTCTCCCGTGTCTTGTATCCAGCCGCCTTTCGTCCTGTCCGGTGACCGTTCCTCTCTCTCTCTCTCTCAGCCACTTTTTTCTTCCCACAGTCCGGAGTGGCGCTAGCTTGTTAGCGAGTTTTTTGACTAAATGTAGGTGTTACTCCACTAACACGAACACCCTTGAAACCAGTATAGCGATGAGTCTTGAACGCAAACGACAGGACCACGTCTTGAATTTTACTATTTAATAAAACACAAATAAAATACAAGTACGTCCAATAAAGATCAAATCGTATGGTCAAAAAACTATGTCACTTCTATCGTGAGCTGGTTTCATCTGTTCCATGTCCAACTTGTTGCCGTTCTATCAATGCACATTCGCGAGTCACGTGACGCTACAAATAAAGTAGTTCCAATAAAGAAATAATTAAACAATTTGTCTCTTTGTACTTTTCAACCAATAAATTCTAATATACGCATAAAATAATATTCGCCATTACTTTTAACTAAATTATCCAATATCAAACGTGTAAATATGACTAACGACGATATACAATATATAGAACATACTACAAATTAACCAATGCACAATTGGCCCCTACACCTCCTATACACTACAATATTTTGATGCAATCATGAAAAGACTACATTACACAATGAAGATTCATCCTCTTTTGATTGTGTTGCTATACCTATTCTCTTTTGTTGATTCTCTTGTTGTTGGTTTAAAAAAAAACTAATAAAATAATACTCACAAAACAGACTAGAATGTAGTCTTGAATTTTTCCAAAGTTTTCTCAAAACGCTTATAGTATATATAGGAGGCATAAATGACCATCAAAAACAAGATGATACATTATGATCTCTCATCTCCCTTCTTTTTACAGGCGTGCAACTTCTCACCAAATTTAATCTCAAAGGTGTGTGGTTGGCATTTCCCAGATGAAAAAGCTGGTGGGCCATCACGATTTGCATGGAACCAGGGCAAGACTTTTCCAAGCCACCTCCAGCCATGCACCCAAAAGAAAAAAAAAAAGCAATGATTCCACTTCCTACCAGTGTTCAAGAGGAAGAAGAAACATCAATGTTTATCTTTTAATGCTTTGACTATTTAAAGAAAGAATCCTGTTTAATAAAAGATCCTGTTCGAGAAAGAATTTTGTGTATACTACAAATAATGAAATTTTACATTAATTACTTACCTAGTGATGTAGATGGTATCGTCATAGACACTCCCGGCGATAATCTCATCAGATTTAGGCAGCTTGGCCTTTTTCCACGCACATTCCACATCTGTGTGCGACATAAATACTATGGTTTTTAACTATAGTATTTATTATGTATGCTTTTTTATGTTTATTGATTTTAATGCCTTTATTGATTTAATGCCTTTTAGCATACTTGCCTGTATGCCATTGAATTGCCCCTTGGGGACAAATAAAGTGTTTTTGAATTTGAATTGAAAAAAACCCCCACACATTTTTCTCCACCCAAATCAGTAAAGCTGCCATATGGTGGCACTTGTCTTTGCCAAGTGGGCATTGGCATGTTCTGTACTTCACCTGCTGACTTTCTACGTGCACCTGTATTGAGAACAACTACATCCCTTACACCAACCCTAACTTTTTAAACATCGCATTTGCAATAGCCCAGGGAGGGCTTTTCATTAACCAGAACATGGAACCTGCTAAAGAACGTGGCATAATAATTTTATATACCTGGACAACATATGAAAGGCCAGGGAATGTGGTGGCAACAACCATAAAGATCATGGTACACTGAAAGCTAGCCCTGGTCTATAGCCTAATGCATATTATTGCTGTTGCATTTATGATTAAATGGATGGATGGATGGATATGCAACTGCAGTAAGGTAGGCTATGGTCCAGGTATGACTGAAAGTTCGCTTTGGATCAAGTCTGTCATATCGGTATTGTATCACATCAAATGTAAAAAAACAAAACAATTAACAACAAAATAAATCTATGACAGTCTTCACCCAAGGTTAATGAAAAGCCACTGAACGTGGTATATAACGTTAAGAGCCAGGATTCCTAACAACACCTAGCTGTCCCTGTCAACTCACCTCGACATCATATACTTTCTTTTTCATGGACGCTTGCACTTTACCCTTAATAATACCCCCTGGGAGAAGATTTAAATTTACAACTATCTGAGTTAAAAGCATTAAGACCGTTTTTAACTCGCAATTGTTTTGTTTTGTTTTTCGAAAAAGGACGGAATTGTAAAAAGATTCACTTGTTCCATTTTCACTGTTTAAAATGGCAAGTGAATGGGGGCTGGTGCTGCTTGGACCCGGAAGAAAGACTGAACTACAAAACGACATCAGACTAAAATACCGGACAAAGCTTCGGGCACCGTCAGAATGAGTTGTCACTACAAGGTGGAGCCCGCCGCATCCAAAAGTGTCCAAGCCCATCCGCTCTGGCATACAGGAAGGTCAGTCTGTGTGGCATAAACATCACATTCAGGATTCAAGAAGCTTTATGATATTTATTTACTGTCCATTCTGCAATTATGGCCTCAGTGTACAGAGAATCATAAAAATGTCTTTTGCATTGCCGACTTGTCTGTAGACATCATACTAAAAAGTAATCATTAAAAAAATTGAACATGTAAATTATAAATGTTTCTTGCAGGGAAATGTCATGTTGAGGGATTGCATGGCTGCAGCCAAATGGTGTCGCAAGACAACTTTTGCAGGCAATCTGGAATATACGCAGATTATCTCCCTGAGCGAAGAGGAAAAGAAGAGAGCCCTAGAGAAAATGATTGGCTGGGAACATAATTATGGAGAGCCAAGAGACGTGTTTTTGTTTACATTTGAAAAGAAAGGA
Organism: Festucalex cinctus; assembly: GCF_051991245.1. Lineage (NCBI taxonomy): Eukaryota > Metazoa > Chordata > Actinopteri > Syngnathiformes > Syngnathidae > Festucalex > Festucalex cinctus. The sequence goes on along the minus strand of NC_135419.1, from coordinate 22,163,621 downwards.
GATTTTGACTTTTTTTTTTTTTTTTTTTTTTTTTTATATGAAAGAGGTTTGATAGTGTCAGCAGGATTTGAAAATCAAACATCTGAACTTCTGAATAATTTTGTCTGGAGTTTGTCTTGACTGAATTGAATGAGAATTTATTTGACAAATGTTTTCTGTCATGGGTTGGGTTTGGTTTGTTTTTGCTTTTGTCAGGTTTCGAGTTTTGAGTAGGTTTTGTTTGAGTTTATCATGTTTAAGTTTCAACACTGATCTGTTTTGTTGTCCTTGTGTGCCTCCCTAGTCTTGTCAAGCATTGTCATGTGTCAACCAATCAGCATCCCCTGCCACTTGTGTCTTGCCCAGTTGTGCCTCGTGTCAATTACCATGTGTGTATTTAGTCTCTTTCTCCCATCCGTGTACCTGCAACTGCTGAAATTAAATCTCCAAACACTCCCTCAAACTTTATTTCAATGAAATCATAGATACACATTTCTCCACAACCATGCTTGTCAAGATTGAGGTGTGGTGGTGGCCCCAAATGCAGGGAAACAGGGCAAGGGAGAGGTGAAGCCAAAAAGGAAAAAGAACAAAAGAAAGAGGTAAACGAGGTACTAGTCAGAAACAACAAATAAACTCAGGAAAGGCAAACTTGGGAGGAACTATGGGGCAAAAATCCAGTAGTATGACAAGAGGAAATAATGAATCAACAAAGGACAGCGTATAGACAAGAAACTAAATACACACACTAATTGACACAAGTAGACACAGCTGGGTAAGACACGAGGCAGAGGATGGTGATTGGTTGACACATGAGGAAGGGCAGGCAAACACAGGTGAGCCCTGCCCTCCACCGCAAGGGGCGCACTTAAAGGTGACGTCACACTGGAAGGGTCTCTTGCCATACAGCCATAGCCTCCAACTTTGGTCCTGTTCCTGTCAGCCATTGTGGCATCTGGTGAGCTGTGTTATATGGACACTCAACAGCAGTGATGGCGGGGTGCCTCACCAAATGTCGCTGTAATGCACTGTTGAACAAATTATCAGAATACCTCAACGCAACTTTATTTCAAGAGCACTTAAAAAATAATAATAAAATATATATATATATCAGTGCATGAAAAACTCTGTAGCCTTCATGGAGTAAAAAATCATACAATACAAAAATAAAAACATTAAATTAACAACATACAAACAGTAAACACTATCCCATTCCAAAGCAATGTCGACACACGTGTCGAGTTGAAAGCCAGCAATGGGGTATATGCCACGGAAGAGGCGGGATTGTTTTTTGTAGTTTGTTTCCGGTTCGGTTTGTGACATGTGGGCTGCGTCAAAAATACATGTGCTTCCGACTTTGTGCCCCTGGGTTGCGCGTTCGCAACCCGGACCAGAAAATAAACTGATGTGCAAAATCACGTCCCGCCTCTTCCGTGGCATATACCCCATAAGATGTGTTTATGATATCGATTACGGGGTTGACTGCGTGAACACACACCCACACAGGCTAACCCCGGGATTACACCGGATGCGTGTGCGGTTCGGCTGCGGTGCGTCTTGACTGCGTGCTCCAGATGCGTCAATTTTTTGGCCAACTCACACCGGCTCCGCACAGCTGCGGTCCGGCAGCTCCATCGCCGACCACGCACCATCATGTGGCATTAAAAACGACAAACACACAAAGTCTGTGCTAAACAGAGAGGCAGAAAGAGAGGTGGACTTTTATTTTGTGGCTTTCCACCTCCTATATAAATGTCTCCTCAACCATGTTCGCTGGTGTCTAAACCGTGAATTAATCTTTTGAACGGTTCTTTTAAATGAACTGATTCTAGTGATTCAGTTCACCTAAAAGAACTGTAATGCCTATCACTAGCCCACATCACGTTTTGCTGACAAGCTTGTGAAATAGGAGCTGGCGAGTGTTTTATTCTGAAAGGTAACTGGAAATTTATTTTGAGACTGCGTCGGTCTTCCTGTCCCGCTCGATGTGTTTTGTGCTAGTTTGCCATTTGCCGGGGGCCGACGGATGTGGCGGCCGGCAAAAATAGAAAATAGGTCTATCCGTGTGGCAGGGCTGCGGCACGCCACAGCTGAGACGCAGTCGATACGAAATGCACACGCACCCGGTGTAATTTGCACCATTCGGATAAATGGAATCTAATTGGTTGCGTCGCCGGAACGTATCGCAGCCGCATCCGGTGGAATCCCGGGGTAACAGTGCAAGTCCGTGAAAATAAGAAAGTGTCTATTGTAAATTGACAACACAAACTAACACGCAATTCATGAACACATACGGGGGGAAAAAAACATCAGTTTGATTCATTTTTGGTTTGTATGTGTTTATGAAGGGCATGTTTTGTTTTTTTGCGCCAGTTTACTAAACAGTTTATTTTCACCGACTTTTCCTGTTACGAGGGCCCGATTAGCCGGGCGACAGTGGATCCCAAAATATGCAGACCACGGAAAGGATAAAGCAAAAAATTTTTACACAGAGATGCGCGAAAAGCTCGTCAGACAATCAGTACAAAACCACTCAATCGAAAACACTTGCAAAAGGCAAGGAGAAAAATAGTTATTAACAAAACACACTTGCTTACAAAAGGCAAGGAATCACAGCAAATATAATACAACACGAAATGGAAAAGTTCAACTTAGAAAAATGTGGCCAAAAGCGCACATGTAAAAGGTACCACTACAGGTCTAGGTGAGAAAACGCAAACTAAAACTCAAACAACTACAAAAGTATATATTCAAAAAAAAAAAGGTGACGTAGTAATTCAAGAAACGTGAAAAAACTATGAAAGGCTATGAGAACGCTAGAATAGACACTAAACTGCACGGCAGTGAGCAAGATGAATAATCTGGCAGTATAGGGAGTGGTGGCGGCGCAGTAGCGTTTTCCCTTGATTGTTCATGAGGAAAAGGTGTGGTCGTTACGGAGGGAACGCCCACCAATCACTTAGGTGCGGAATGAGAAAAACAATAGCTCACAAGCCGAACCATGACATTTCCGCTGTTAGCCTGACTGTGGGGGGCGCAGCCAACCCCGTAACCGGCGTCATAAACACATTTCATTGCTGGCTTTTAGCTCAACGCGAGGTCTCGACATTGAGTTTGTACTGTATTTGATCGTGTTGGCTACAGCAGTTTTAATGAAGCATTTATTTAAGTGTTCTAGAAATAAAGTTGAGTTGAGGTATTCTGTTTATATTATTTGTTCAACAGAAAGTGTGTCCAAATATGGCGTTGTTCCGGTCGGCCATTGTGTTTATATTATTCGTTTCCGTCATAACAGAATTCTCTGCTCCTGTGTCTGCTAGACAGAGAGTAGTCTTGTTATTTACATAAACTAAAGTTTCTGGTCTGACCTTTTATGTGTGTCCTCAACTGCTAGTTGAACGTCAGTTTGCTATGATCTTGAACAATACCTGTCAAAATCATCACTTCCTTCACTGTCTTGTTCTACACTTGTCATACACTTGTACCTTCTTGTCTTACAGTTAGTCATGCTGGGCTTTCCATACGACTTTGACGTCTGTCACAGTCAGTCATTAAATTGCCTTTCCTGTGGCAGAAGTAACAAAGTCCCTTCCTTCTTGCTTCTTCTTTCCTGTCCTCCCTACTCTGATAGTTTTTATCTCTTTCTCTGTCTTCCTGATCCTCTCTTGCACCAAAGTAATTTCTATCCATCCTATTATTGTGATAACTCTGTCTCCTTCTAGTTCAGATAATGTAAGTCTCTGCTCCCTCCTGTAGATGAACCTCTTGTGCTTTCTTTTTAAGTTTGTCTTTTGCTACTTTCTCTGCATGTATAGCGTGAGTCATTGAATTCGTCTACAGAAGCCGTGGGGAGAGTAACCATATTACGTTCTAACCATGACTTTATTGGTAGTTGCAGACCATTAAGGAAGGATTACTCGTTTGAATTGCTGGTTAAATGGGCCGTTTGGGTCGGCAACATCAGCGATGCCACTGTTAGTCATAAAGATTGGATGGAGTTTGACTCTATATTCTTGTACAGACTCATTTGTATTTTGTTTGGTCTGACCAATTACTGTACAATTTGGACGCTTAATGAACACTTGGCGCATATTTGCAAAAATTGACTGGGGTTGATTTAAACTATTCATAACTTCATCTACCAGCATGATGATGTAAGGATTATTACCTGTATATGGACGCCACGCTTGGATAGTTCAAATGATCCCGCCCCCATCCCGCGGTGCGCCTGTTGTAATGGAAACGGAATGGCGGCCGTGTAGTGTTGTTCAGTGAGGTGCGGTGTGGTAGCGTGCCGTGCGGGGCTAATGGAAAAGCGGCATATGTGTGAACATTACAATTGATAACATTGTTAATATGAATGAACTCTTTTCTCATTGGGTGTTGGTGGTGCACTATGGACTGCAGCCATAGAGGACTTTGGCCCAATTCACACTGACTGGAAAGGCTGCGGTGCATTTTCCGTACGGCTTCCGCACGGACTGCAATTCACACCACCTGCGTTGCATGTCCGGAAATCTGCACCTGCCAGACCACAAGATCACGGGGGTTCACGCTGGAGAGTTGAGTTCATGCGATAACGACCGTGTATAGCCTATAGTCCTATTTTGTAAACAATAGCCACACTTGCCTGTTGTCACATCGATATGCTTTTTGAGCATTATTTCTGGGACTTCTACCATGGCTCTTCTACCACGGGTAAGTAGGTTTTGTGTTTAAATAGTGTTATTTTGTCATGGTTAATTTATTCTGAGCTGATTATTTTTGTCTTAAATGTCCGACTCATGTCACACTATGTAGTTAGCTAGCTTCCCTCCCCAAAAAACAAGTTTGCAAACGGTTTTATTTTGAAATATACCGTATTTGCCTTGATGCAAGACGCCCGACTTTCTGTCCGGCTCATGTAATTTCTTCAGCTTCATGAAAATCCGCATGCAGCGTCCGGAAAAAATAGAACGCTTGCGGATACCTTCCGCATCTCCGCATCTGTACCGCACCGCAGCTGATGTGGATTGACACGTAGACATTAATGCGTTCTACCCTTGCGGCGTCCGTACGGCCACCGTATGGAAAACGCATCGCGTCCGTTCCGCAGCCAGTGTGAATTGGGCGTTATAAGTTCAAGGATGAGAGGAAATTTGAAAAAAAAGATGGAAGGAAAAAAAGTTGAGTCAAGGCTCCTGCACATATAGTCAAGGTAGATTTTCAGACTAAAGCTAGAAATTACCTTCTGAGTGCTGCGGCGGTCGGGAAGGACGAAATAGAACAGTCTGGTTTAAAAACGAATGTGAACATGTTACTCATGTTCATATTATTTCCCTTTAAACTCCTTCACTCACTTATCTGGTACTGAGGCTAAAATAACCAGTTGGCAGTTACTGCCTTGTAAAAGTAATTAGTTACTCAGCAAACTAATTGTAATATTTTTCTATTTTCTGTCTATGTACTCTGTACGTTGTTGAGCAGTAAACTAAGCTTATATCTAAACTCTGAAACATTCAGCAAAAACACAAACAGGTTTGGCCGTTTAGGGAGAACATGCTCAAGGACACTTCAACATGGTCAACAGGAGTGAGGTTTGAACTCACAACCTCACGGATGGGAGAAGACCACTCTACCACTGAGCCATGCCGCCCTGTCTACTCCCGTGAATACTGTTGTGAATACTGGCACGAACGGCTAAGGAACTTGATACATTCCTTACTTAGGTTACTGCAGCAAGATGCATTTTTACAAATTGTGACTCATATACTACTCCTTTACCAGTTCTCTTTTCATCTAATTGCTTAACACAAGCTTATGCTGTGGCATAAGATTAGCTTCCAAGGGAGCAGCCATCCTAGGTGTGTCTTTTTCACTCTAAGAGGCTTATAGAATAAATATGTGCTGGGCTAATAGCCTTATATTTACAGCCTTTCTTTGAAGAGACAATCAAATTTTGCGAACCCCTCTCACCCTAAAAAGTTTGTCATAGAGACTTAGTTGTCATGTAATGTGTTTGAACACAGCGGTATAGCTGGCATTTGGCATTAGTCTGACGACACTACAGTAGACGGGCTTCGCAGCACTGCAGCTGTGTTAATCAGTTATTTGTGTCAATCTTGGCTTGGGCCTGAATTTCATTTGGGGGCTTTCTCTGTTCTCCCTGTGTGTGTACTCTCTGGGTATGGACCATTCAGGAACAACTATGTTATATGAAAGTATGTTTAATAATAATAATACATGGTCATGTTATTCTGTAATAGTAATAAGAAATGAGACCGAACACTGATGAAATGTGCAACAGTACAACTTCTATGGAGTTAAATAGATGTAAATTTTTGGTGAACCTCGTTGCAACCTTCAGTGTTGGGAACGTTCATTTTCAAGGCAAACTACTTTCAGCTCACATATTTTTTTGAAGTTCATTGTTCCATAAACTAGTTCCTAATTCAAGCCTTTCTCCCCGCTCACCCCCCTTCATTTGTCAGACTCTTAACAAAAGTAATTTCATAATTCAAACATAAGTAATTTCATAATTCATAAAATTGTTCCATCCATCCATTTTCTTGACCGCTTACTCCTCACAAGGGTCGCGGGGGGTGCTGGCGCCTATCTCAGCTGGCTCTGGGCAGTAGGCGGGGGACACCCTGGACTGGTTGCCAGCCAATCGCAGGGCACACAGAGACGAACAACCATCCACACTCACAAGCACACCTAGGGACAATTTGGAGCACTCAATTAACCTACCATGCATGTCTTTGGAATGTGGGAGGAGACCGGAGAACCCGGAGAAGACCCACGCGGGCACGGGGATAACATGCAAACTCCACCCAGGAAGGCCGGAGTCAGGACTCGAACCGGAGTCCTCAGAACTGGGAGGCGGACGTGCTAACCAGTCAATCACCGTGCCACCGAATTCATAAAATTGTTTGAAGTTAAAATTAAAAAGCTGTACTGTACTGTTTTGTGTTTAGGTCATTTTTTCTGCCACTGAATGGCATAATTGCATTTGTTTGACATTGGTGACAGTTAAGATATTATAATAATTATAAGGCAAGCAAGTTTATTTGTATAGCATATTTCATATAACCTTGCTCTCGCAAGATGAATTCTTGCGGTATTTGTCAGTTCACAAACCCTGGAGAATAGATCATGTACCGCTCAAGTTAATTTCCGCCGATGCAAACCACCGGTGGTTCGGACCAATCACAGAGCGACATTGTGTTTGGGGGCGGGATATGCAACTGTGACGAAACCAGGAAGCCAGCGCTGACGCCGGCGCTAACAAACAAACATAACATGGACGAATGGACGCTACAATTGATTCTTTTCTCACAGAATTACTCACCGTTTCCTTGTTGAATGTTGAACAGCAAGGGGAGCTTTGTGTATTTCTAGCTGGGAAGATGTTTGTGCTTTTCCACCCTTCGGCAAGAACGAAGACGAAATTTTCACCCATGGCCGTGACTGGTTAAAACAAACGTGTAGAATGACGCATCGTCCAATCAGCTAGAATTGTTGTACAGAATATCCCGCCTTTCCCAAAATGCCATTTTTTTTCCATATAATGCTTTTTTGTTTTGTTTCTGTACAGTGCCATTATTTTTTGTTTCTTTTTCAGTTGATGCCATGAATTGGACTAGTGAACATCGCGCTTTCATTGTGGAAATGTTTATTAAAACACACTAATCTGTAACTGCAACACGACGAGCATTCTGTTTGCACTTAAAACTTGGTACACATGATCCCGTACCAGCTCGTAACACAAGCTTGTTATGGGTTACCAGCTTCAGAGCTACTGGATCTGCATTGAAACGAAAACTACAGTGTGTAGACTATAAAGGATCCCATTTGACTGATTAAATTTTCAAAACCTAATGAAACAGAATGGCATTATATGTATCTTTCTAAAATAAAAACACTTTTTTTGTTTCTCTACTTTGTCTTTTATTAAACCAACAGTGTCAGATCATTTTGCCTGACCCTTGTATGTAATAAAATCATCCATCCATCCATCCATCCATCTTCTTAACCGCTTCTTCCTCACAAGGGTCGCCGGAGCCTATCCCAGCTGGATTCGGGCAGTAGGAATAAAATAATTCCATGTAATATAATGTATAGGAATAAGCAATTCAGAAAATGGATGGGTGGATATAATGTATTGATTGTTGCGTTGGTGGCAAGTTTTGGTGGCATGTACATTTTTGGTGCAGTTGGGTGGGGTGGGGATGGTTTGGGTTATGAGGGCTGAGGGTATGGGGGGGAGTGCGATGGACCCCAAGGTGAATATTTCGCCCAGGGAGCAAATCGAGGCAGAACCGCCTCTGGGTTAGGCAATCAGTTGTGATAGTTAAGGTTAGTAACCTGGCAATAGCCAGATGGATATTGTACCGTTATCGCTACGTGTTGGATACACTGTCTGTTAATCCAGGTCAACAGCAAGCCAAACTCAATATTCAGGAGCCAGGAAGGGCTGAGCGTCTTGCTCCTTTATTAGTCTTCTTGATAGCTTACAGTAACCGTAGCATGAGCTTGATGAAAGATTTGAGTGAAACTAAAATGAACAGAAATAAAAGAGCACATTAGCTGTTGCTAAGTGAATGCACCACAAAAATAACTAGCTCCAGAGAGCAGGCATAGAGCCTATATGCTAACGATAGCTACAAGGCATTTTCGCGACTCTTTTCATATGCTAATTAGATCGTTAGCAGCATTGCTATGCTAATCCACGGTGCTCTAAAAGGAAGCAAGTTTCAGGTAGAACATTTAAGAAAAACGGTCTCCAAATAGGATGTCTAAACACAATTAAACTTACAACCATTGCTTTCGAAGGTGTTTGAAAAAAGAAAGAGAACACAGGAAGACCAGTTGGGTTGGTTACGGCTGGCTTTTTTCAGCACGGCGTTCACTCATCTCAACTGGGAGCAGTTTTACTATCCATAACGCATTGCGATTACTGATGACTCTTCAAAATAAGATACAAGGAAATTAATATTAACTACATACAAATAGTTTTAAACACAATGACCTTTTTAGCATGAAATAATATACATCAATTATGCCATTTTAACATAGAAATTGTAAGTTTCTAGCCCTTTATGAAAAACCTTCTAAGCACTTTTACTTTGGGCAGAACAGATATGCTTCGCAATATCCATCTGGTACCTCTCCACAGTAATTTCGCCGGGAAAAGGCGGGACATTCTGTACAATAATTTGAGCTGATTGGACGATGCTTCATTCTTACGTTTGTTTTAACCAATCACGGCCACGGGTGAAAATTTCAAAATGTCATCTCCGTTCATGGCAAAGGGGGGGGAAGCACAAACATCTTACCAGCTAGAAATGCACAAAGTACCCGTGATCCAACAAGGAAACAGCGAGTCATTCTGCGAGAACAGAATTAATTGCAGCGTCCATTCATCCATGTTAGGTTTGTTTGTTAGCTCCGGCGTCGGCGCTGGCTTCCTGGTTTCGTCACAGTTGCATATACCGCCCCCAAACACAATGTCGCTCTGTGATTGGTCCAAACCACGGCAGTTATCTGCGGGAGCGGTACAAGATGGTATTCTCCGGAGTTTGTGAACTAACAAATATCGCGAGAATTCATCTTGCGAGAACAAGGTCATAAGGTTAGGGTAAGGGGCGAGGAAATGCATTATGTGTATGAGATACAAAGACAAACGTGTGTGTGTGCGTGTCGTCACCCTCAGAATATATTACCATTTTAAAGGAGCTTCTTGCTCCTGCTAGCAGCCATGTCAAGAATGTTCTTACTTTGGTTTCTAGTTGTTGTGATTGAAATATAGGTCACTTGTTCCTCGACTCTGCAAGTCACTTCAACCAGTACCATCCTCCCACGGAACCTGCAGCCGCCCTAGTGTATGGGCCTACTTTATAACTAAAGCATCTTAGATCAAATGAAGGATGACAGAAGGTAGGAGAAAAAAAAGGAAACCGTTTCACTCCAACATATCAAGGGAGTTGCTTTGTTTACCTGTGTGGGCTTATTACTCCCTGGAAGGTAAAGCTTGCGTACAAAAATGTGCCTCATAAAATTGAAGTTGCTTTATTCTCAGCAAGTAGACTCACCTCACTGACTTTTAAAATGTATAATTAATGCATGCAGTTTGTTTACGCCTAGGTTTATTTTTCCTGTTGAACCGCCTTGCATATAAGCTTTTATATCTCCATGATTCTCTTGAGGTTTGAATAATTGAAGTGATTTGTATTCTCTTAAAGACAGTATAAAAAGGACCTGAGGGAATGGTTGCGATTGAAAATACAGAGGGCCCAAAGTCTGTCTTCATCTACCTTCTTAAGCACCCCTTTTTACTGTTTAAATATCTCTTCTGAGATTTTAATAAGTTGGAAAACACAATAGACATAAGTGACATGTTTTTCATCCAGGTGATAAAAAGAACTGATAAACATTTGCAGTAAAAATAAACCCCTTTTTGACTCTAAATATAGAGATTGCTTTTTTCATGCCATAAACTATTTATCATATATTGTCTCAAAATATTTTCTGAGCTGTGACAGTATTTTAAAAGGTTAAATGTGAATTATATGTACCGTAAGCTACAGTAACACCCCCACCCCCACCCCCACCCCCTATTTTTGTACGACTACATAAACTCTACAAGGTCTCAGGTGTGAATGGTGAGCAGGTGTGTTTAATTTGGTGTTATTGTTCTCTCACTGAGGTTAGTCAGATGGTGCCCCCAGATTTTTTTCCATCTCTGGGCATCGAATGGATTTTTAACTGTGTATCGCTCGTTCACTCTATGACTGGGCCGAACAGCCATTTCTTATGCAACGATAAAAATTTGCATGGCATATGTCTCTGCCTTAGTTGCTTTAAACCCAGATTTAGCAATGAGTAAGTGTTATCATGGACGTGTCATAACTATACAGCCTCTTACCAGCCTTTTCAAATAAGATGGCAGACTGTCTAGATCACGAGGTGTCTCCTTACACAAGTTTCTAGCTTCTTGAGTTGTCTTTTTTTTTTTTTCTTTTAACGTTGTCATTTTGTTCTGTTTTGAAGTGAAGTTCC